>NW_006494612.1:14513325-14518053 GCF_000325575.1 Pteropus alecto | reverse complement strand
AAAGAAAGAAAGAAAGAAAGAAAGAAAGAAAGAAAGAAAGAAAGAAAGAAAGAAAGAAAGAGAAAGAAAGGAGGATGGCAGACCTATACCATTTTATTAATTAAATTAATGCAAAATAATGTAGGAAACAATAAGAATAAATTACACACATACAATCATTTTTTCAAGGAATTTACATTTTAATTGGAGACAGAAAATAAGTCTTATAGATATCTGTGTATTACATATATACACTATATATATTTAAGGCCCTTCTAGAACTATGTGATTATGACTCTCCAAAACATTCTGAATGCAATGCGAACTGTTAAATAATTTGATTCTTACTTTAAAAAATTTTTAAATCATTTTGGGCCAGAATTCTAAAAATCGAAGAAAATTTGTCTCATATCAACTGTATAAAGGGGTTTTAACCATCAACCAAAATTGAGAGACAGTTCTCTATGGATCTCTCGTGTTTCTGTATATCTTATGAGTAAGACACTAACTGCCCTTTTTTCCAGACTGTCTTTTCAAGGATATATGTATACTGAACAGCCTTGGAAAAGCCTTGAAAGTTAGAGATTTTCATCTGAACAAAGGGTAGATTTGCTTAGAGCTTTGGAAGACAAAGATAGTGTCTCTCCTGAGCAAAGGGCAGACAGGCTTATTTGAGTTCTCTCAACTCAGAGCTACTCTCTTGTAACACCACCCACTGTGTGTACAAATATTACCTGACACTCTTCTACTAGGCTCATGAGAATTGGGTCTCAAGAAACTACAATAAAATATGCTGATGCTCATACTCTTGCTGCACATGAGTGATAGGAATTTTGCATCTTCTACCATCATCTATGAAACTATGGCCAACTAACTTGTTAGTTTTCAAGTAGGGTTAAAACTCAGATTTTTCAAGGTGCTTAAAAATCCATTTCTTAACTTTGTCCTCTGAGATGAAAATATTAGACTATATTTTTAGAAAGAAACAAAATTAAATTGGTATGGCGTTACGTATATTTAGTCATGATATTTTTATATCAATAATAGGATTGCTTCAAGTAAGGTTCATTTTAATATATCAGTATATGATATAAATAGCCTCTATCATGCAATAAGGTTGTTAGAGTAGGACAGTTAGATACATATAAGAATATTTTTCATTATACTTACAAACTCTTAAGTCCTTACAATGATTGTACTATTATTCTTTCTATATTTATACATTTGAAGTCAGTTCCAAAACCAAAATAAATACCAAAGCCATCTAAGAATTAAACAAGGTATTTATCCAGATGACATCAGATCATTTGAGTCTCATTCAATATTAATTTACTTTGCCAAATTAATGCAAAGTAATTTAGGAATGAGAATGTAAAAATAAATTAACTAAACAAAGGATTAATTAAAGCATTATTAGAAAATAATTAACTCAAGGACTTAAGGTATTTTCAAGCAACCTGAAAGGACCATTTGGTTTCCTGCTATATTTAAATTGGATAGAGTTAAGTAATTCATGTTTTAACACATTTTATCCCATTTATTAAATTATATACACAAACACACACACAGAAAGGGGCAAAAACAAAGATGTACTGCTCAATATATATTACAAAGCAAACACCTGTGTAAATACCCACCCAGGTTAAGGAATAGAATAGCACCCAGAAAGCCCCCTCTTTTCCCCTCATAACTACGGGCCATGTTACCTTCATTTTGAAAATCATGAACGTTTTCCTTTAAAATTTTACAAACTAAGTCACTACGCACTACAATTTAGTTTTTCTTGTTTTCTTTTAACTTAAATTAACGTAATCATTCATATGTAATTTTGTGATTGGCCACTTTCATTTATTATTATGTTTGTGAGATTCGTTGATGTTGTCTCATGTAGTTAGTTCATCTTATTCAATGATGGTGTATGGAATTTCATTTTATAAACAATATACTTATTCATTCTACTGCTAATGGAAATTTAGTTGTTTCCTATTTGGGGCTATTATAAATCATGGTACATATCTTTTGGTGCACATGAACACACCTAGAAATGAAATTGCTGGATTATATGAGATGCGTGTCTTCAAATTTAATAAATAATGCCAAACGAGGTTCCAAATGGTTGTGCTATCTCATTATCCCCACAGCAGTATATGAGGTTTCTCCCTGTGCCATACTCTCAGAAGTTCTTATTATTGTCCATCATTAAAACTATAACAGTTCTGATTTTGAACAAGGATATTGCATGGTGGTTTTGGTATGTATCCCCATGATTATTAATGAGGTTGAGCAAGTTTTCAAATGTTTTGGCTAAATTTTTTGTATAACTTTTTTATGTGAAGTGTCATTTCAAGAAGTCTGCCCATTTTTATAATGGGTCATTTATTATTTAATTATGACTTGTAGAACCTCTTAATAGATTCTCAACATGAGCTCTTTGTCAGTTCTCCATGTGCTGCAAATATTTTCTAGTCTGGCTTGTCTTTCACTCTCTTAATAGTGTCTTTTGATTAATACAATTTTAAATTTCAATGTAGTTCAATTTTCCTTTGAATAGTGCTTTTTGGATCCTGTTTAAATGAGTAGCTCTGATATTACCCTCTAGAAGTTTTGTTGTTTTTGTCTTTCATATTTAGGCCTGCAATCCACCTGTGACTGAGTTTAGTGCATGATATGAGAAAGGAATCAAGTATGAGGTTTTTTTTTTTTTTTAATATGACTATTCAATTGACTCAGCATCATTTGTTGAGATTATTTATTAAAAAGACTGTCTTTTTTCCTACTGAACAGAAGAGCTATCGTTGTCACAAAATAATTGTCCATATATCCAAGATTTAATTCAATATGAATTTTAAAGCCCACAAGACATCATTATTGTATATAATTGATATTTCTCAGTGTTTTTCAAAGTGCGGTCCCCAGACCAGCAGTATTACAATCATCCAGAAACTTATTAGAAATGTAAATTCCCACCCCTGACATACTGAATCAGAAATCTTGGTGTGGGACCTACCTCACAATGCTTCCGGCCACTCTTTCACGTGATTCTAATTTACACTAAAGTTTGAGAATCGCTCTAGATTTATGTACACATTTATTGCTTTTTATTATTCTTTATTCCTTCTTGGATATCTGTATTTCAATGTAGAACAGTTTTCTTTTACCTAAAGAGAACCCTTTAATATGTGGTTTAGTATAGATCTAAGGATTATAAATAATTTTTTTTTGTTTGCCTGAAAGTCACTTTATTTGCACTCTTCAAGAATATTTTTGCTAGATATAACATTCTAGATTAGCAGCTTTCTTTCAGCACTTTCAATATTTTTATCCATTATTTTCTGGCTTATATTATTTCTGTTATAAAGTTAGCTATCAATCTTTTATTATTCCTTGGAAAGTATTCCCTATTTCTCTCCAGCCTACTTTGTTTTTGTTTTTTTTTCCTGTCTTTCATTTCCATCAATGCTACTCTACTCTTTTTATCACATTGCTCTTTTATCACTCTTATATTCTTGTATTACTTTATACATTCTTTTAAGATCTTGCTTCTTGACTCTATTTTGATGGCTCTTCCCTGTTTTAGAATGATCTAAGTCATCGTACAGTATCTCCAAATATTACTTTGGCTCCATTTTCTTTCTCTTCTGATTCCAGAATTCCAATTATATAGGTGTTTTATCTCCTCACTGCTTCCTCTGTATTTCTTAATGTATCATCTGCATTTCCATCATTTTTTCTCTCCATCTTTTATTTTGAATATTTTCTGTCTCACCTACTTTCAATTCATTAAATCACTCTTCAACGCTTGGCAATCTACTGTTCTGTTTCTTGACTGTCTCTTCACTGACATTAAATTTATATTATTTAGTTCTAGGATTTCTACTAATTACACACACAAACACACACAAACATATCAGTTATACTGTGATTATCAATATCATTTTTTATCTCCTTGAACATAATAAACATAGTAATTTAAAAGTCTTTGATAACTACAATGTCTTGGTTCCTGGTGGAGCTTCTCTATTATCTATTATTTTATCTATAGTTTATATGGGTTTTCATTTTTATTGTATTAATTTTTTGAGTGTCTGCCATAATTTTATACTCTTATCATTGCACTTATAAAATTATTTATAGATATGAATTAAGACCTGGGATAACATAGTCTTCCTCCAAAGAATTTACATTGGCTTCTATCAGTTATCTGGAAACACCTGCACTTATGGATGCTAGAACTTCGAATCCTCTTACTCCTGTTTCAGAGAATGAAATTATTTGCAGCTGAGCTGCAGTCTCTATGAAGGCAAGTATACTTCTAATATACTTCCCTTTAGAGGGCCCTAAACTCTAATATCCGTCTTATAGACCTTCAAAGTTGTCAAAAGTACTGGTTAGCCTCTCAAACTCTAAGCTCCTCTTTCTTTAATCATAAAGTGATTCTAAAGGAAAATGTGGCCCCAAATACTGGATATACCTCATCTTACTTCTCTCTGATCTTATATTATTGGCTCTCTGATATCTTTAGGGAGTGTTTGCTTCTGCTGATTGTCACTTCTAGATGTTCTCAGTAGGAGTATTGATCTCCAAAATACCTGAACAGAGTCTATTTTTCCAATGGGACTGAAGGATAATTCAAACCAATTTCCAAATTTTCTTATTACTTATAGACAATTTTTTAATGTTAGAGAGTATAAACATATCTATATTTATAATGTATAATTAAGAAATATATAAAACTATTTTACCAGCAGG
>NW_006494612.1:14454006-14513291 GCF_000325575.1 Pteropus alecto | reverse complement strand
AGCAGGAATTATGTCTGTCTGCAGTATTAAATCACTATTGAGAGTTATGTTCACAAAAAAGCAAATATTTACTTAAGAATTAGAACATATTTCTAAATTTTCCCTTTAGTATTTATTTCTCAAGTGCGTATTTGTTTCATCATTTGTAAGTCTCACTCACAGATAAATGACAGCTGATCCCAAAAGTATAGGAAAAAGTTTATAGGTTTAAAATTAATTAAATTAAAATTTAAAATTAGGAATTTTAATTTTTAATATTGAGATAATTTTAGATTCATATAAAGTTTTATAAAATAATATAGAGAGATTGAATGCACACTTAGCTCAGTTTCTCCCAATGATAACATATCACAATCAGAATACTGACATTGATATAGTCAAAAGGCAGAACATTTCAACATCACAAGAATCCTTTCTGTTGTCCTTTTTCAGCCATACCCACTTCTATAAGCTCTACATAGCCTCAGATAAAAAAGACCAGGACACCGAATGTATTTAGTTCACCAAAGACTTTAGAGTTTTCTTCCTTCTGCAATTAGATGATTAATAATTAGTAGTCTCCTCAACACAAGGAAGCATTAAGAGAACATTAAAATAATATCTGGACAATCTCCATTGTCACAATAATAGTTAATAATGTCCACTGTGGTAGTTAATAGGCAAAATTCTTTCTTCCAGGGGTTTATTTTGATTTTTTTCCTGCTTTAAAAAAATGTATCTAGGTAGTACTACAGATAATTTAAAATTAAAACTAGGATATTGCCTTTAAAACAATTGCATAGACTAGGTGTTGCAGATGTGGTTGACAAATTCTCATTTCTTCTTAGTGTTGTGTTACCAATGATATCACACCTTCACAGAAACTAGTAATAGAAAATTGATCCAGCTAGTCCCCTGATGATACAAATGCTTCCCAGAGACCATTGGATGTGGTGGAGATGACGGTATTGTTCTCTTTTCTTTCTGAAATATAAATGCAATCAAAGAACTTATTACATTAAATCTTAGTCTGACAAGTTTTACTCAAAATTATAGTATATATCATATATGACTATTTTAATATATTATATCACAGACCTATATTAATTTTTTATTTATTTTACTTTATTTTATTGTTCAAAGTTACATATGCTTTAATAAAGTCTAAAATTTTTTCTGAAAGGACATAATTTACCTAGATCACTTAATTCCACACATAAATAGATTTAGTATAATTGTTTAGTTAGAACAAGATTAAAACAACCATCAACAGCCATCCTAAGGAAAAATACTACTTAAGAGGTTTGAGGTGTGTGTGCGCATGTGCGTGTGTGCAGGTCAAAAGAGTGGTGAAGGTCTGGATGGATAGATATGAGCCTCAGCTATTTTTAACACAATCAGCAGCCCTATGCTGACTCCCTGGACGGCAGTTTGGTGTAAGCAACATTAACTCCCCCAAAATGAGTCCCCTGTTTTCTGGTAGTAAAGAATCTATGAGATTGAAGATGCTTCGACAGATAAATATGTGGAAAACTACTATTTTCCTGAGTTTCCCAGAGCTGTCATTTCTTAAATGAATGCAGTTGTATCCAGGCTTGTCGTTGGCAGTGAACATGCCTGTGACTGAATGTCACACCCTGTTGGTGATGTCTTGTCAGTTGATAAGAACAAATTCGGCTCTGCCTCATTGCTCTTGTTGTGAGGCATATAATTTTAGTTGTAACATATTTTCATACCAACTGCTCAAACTTGAATCTATTTCATTTTCTCAAGAACAATTTTGTTCTCAAAAATATTGACAATCCTGTTATTGTATCATATCTGTCAATAGTCATCTAATAGGGCCTGAGTTTGTTTTAATGGAACATAATTAAATAAACTTTACAAAAGTTAGAAGTACATTTTTTACAATAAGCACATAAAAATTATGTGTGTTTGCCCTGCCTATAGGCCCAATGCTGAGCACATATTAAGCACTAAAAAACTGGAAATAGTCCACATAATAGACCAGTAAAATTGTTTAGATTCTTGGGAGCAGTTGTCTTTGGCATTTGATTTAATGTGTTGTAAATTGGTTTTCTATGATCTCTTTTCCAGGTCAGCTAAATCATCCTTTGAAAGTGTTTCCCGTAGATTTTAATTGGTTCTCTTCCTCTCAGGCTACAGTTACAGACATGCATGTGCCTTTCCCAAACTGTTTATCTTCTGCCTTACTAAAGAAAACCTTGAAACTGTCCAGTTGGATGTATGTTGATGCATTATTAAGATGGTATTCTTAGTGATACAAAGGGTGCTTTAAAAAATCATTCTAGTAAGTCATCTGTTAATATTCACACAAAGTTTGAAGAAAATGTTTAAAGATGCAAATGGAGTATCAGTCCTTTACTAATTAATTTATTCTTTCGCCAAATATTTATTGAGAACCAATTACAATATAGGCACTGTGCAAGCCAACTCTCCTCTCTGCTTCAAGTCACCACTGTAGAAAAAACTACAGATAATGATCTGAACTATTAAACTTATTTTCCAAAAACATTATATAGCCACGGTCATTTCTTTTATTTTAAGGTGAAAACAGATCTATAAATTAAAAAAAAAATTCTTGGGGGTAACAACCGACACCAGAGATACTGTGGCTATTCATATTGATGCTGTAAACAAAAAGGTGTCCTTTAAGCATCCTTTTAGGAGCAGCTCAATTTTTTCAACCACCCAAAACAGTTTTTTCAACCTGTTTTAGATAGCATCCCATGAAACCAAAGATAAGTCTTTGGGGTTTGTGCAATCCCTGGAAAGCTTGCTTTATCCAACATTATTCCATTTGAGAAAAAAATATCAGAAAGAAAGGGTGAGTTATAATAATACAACCTGGAATCCTACTCTCAGTTATACATGTAAAGGTAAACAATTTCCAAACATCAGTACTTTAAGTCTTAGTGGTAGCAGTATGATGTTATGCACCTTATACCTGATTATTACAAAGTGTGTCTGTTGGCTCCCTATAATTAAGAGCTCCCAGCCTGGGCTTCATCAGCTGAAACAAATCCCAGCTAGTTTCCATGTCTGAATAATTAGATGTCTTTGACAACAGTACTTTTGATAGCAATTTTCTCTTTAGCAATGTCAGCAACTACATTACTGTCTCTGTTTCTGGTTGACCCAGCTCCTCACAGCTGATTTCAATGTTAGCTGCTTCTAAAGATCCTGGTCCTTTTCAGCTTTCCAGATCAATCAAAACAAAAATGTCAACCAGAGGTTCCAAATTCAAAATGTCAGCATGTCTAAGCTATTCCTCTATCATGCTGCAAATCTATGATTTTGGGGACCACTTCAGCTTCTGGGTGCTCAAGTTATGCTGCCCACTGACTTTCCCCGACTTCAGCCACTTGCTGCCACACTCCCTGGAGCTGAGTGTACCAGAAGTTGGCCTTAGCCAACATCTGTACATTCCCTAAGCCACAGCATCTCAGAACACCCTTATATCTAACCCATAGATGGACCTATTCCACAGAACTGAGCTATGCAGCCTGTCCCAGACCCTTACATACTGACTACCTGTCTGGTAATCTGCTTTGCTGGTTCTGGTTGCTCTCTTCATGGCCAGAATATCGCCTTGTATCTGAAACCAGACACCAGTCCTCTCAATATACAACTTTTCCAGAAGTCAACCATGACTTCTCTAATTTCTGAATATTCTGCCACCCATCTAAGGACTAGAGGCTGTGCCTTGAGTTCCTGAACATGCATCCAGGCCTCAGAACTTATTTACTGCTTCCAGAATCATGATCAAGAGCATATCTCTCCTCTGACACTGTGTGAGAAAAACATAAGCCCTTCCAGACAAACACCCAGATTTTCTGCCTCCATCTTTCCTCCTTTATCCAAAAAATATTGTTTCTAAGTCCACCAAAACTATAATTCAAGGCAAAACATTCCTTGAAGAGGCCAAAACGGGCCTTCAATTTGCTACTCACTGGATTTTGCAAATTTCTCTTCACATTTCAAAGATGATGGAGAGCTTTGTGTTGGCCATCAGAAGGAAAACCATCTATAGTATATAGACCAGGATACTCTACCCTGCAAAAGTGGCTTTGGCTTGGCCAAACTGTTAGCTGTCTATTTCTACTTAGCTGCCAACTTTGCATATGCCTATCAAGTTACTATGAGAAAGACTAGAACAATTTTCACAATGAGGCAAAACATAATAAGAGTATAACATCTTAATAAGAAAAAGATGTTAGTTAATTTTCTCCCATTAGAGTTTTCAAATTGTCTCTTACTAGAACACCAATCACTGAAAATAATATCCTACTTCTATCTTCTGATCCTGTAATCCTCTAGAAGCTACAAAACAGGACTCTAAAAATAGTTGCAAGTTTTCTGGGAACCAAGTTACAAGGGAATACCAAAAGAGTTTGATGTATATTCATTGTGGAAAAGTAGAAATAAAATACTGCTGTTATAATTTCAAATCAAAGAATAAGTAACTTTGTAAGGCTGTACAAATTCCTGAAATATAAAATAACTTAGGTTAAAAAAAAATTTCAGCCCAAATCTTCAAAATATACCCTGGTTCATGTAAATTGATTTATTCACTATCACCTATAACCATACATTTGCTTCCAGTGCCACCCATAATTCCCAGCTTGCCGCCTCAGAGTGGAGCTCATCAGAGATGTGGTCAGTCTTCCCAGAAGAAGGCTCTGCAAACTTGATAGAGCTTTAACACTCAGAGGCCAAAATCACAGTGGTCACTTGGAGTCTGACTTATCTAACACCAATTGAAAGTAGGACTGCCTTATATAAACAAAGAAGCTCCGATAAATTTGAATTTCGTATAAACAACGAATAACATTTTTGTAGCATAAATATGTCCCATGAAATATTTGAGACAAACTATAATTTTTTTCTTAAATTAAATTTAAATCTAACTAGACATTCTAGATTTTATCTGTCAGGCCTAGTCAAAAATTCTGTTGCTTGCAGTAGGGGAGAAAGAACATTTAACAGTAAAAAACAGAACCTATTTTATCAATACCGGAAATGGAATCAGGGAAGAAATAGAGAAAGGAGCCAGTAAGACCAACCTCATGATAATGATACTACACTTGTCAGGTCAAGTGATCAAATGTCTGCAGGAGAGTTCCTTGCAGGACTATGAGATGACAGAGAGGAAAACATGAGCAGTAGATGCGAGAAGGACTTTCCATAGGAACTCACCAAGGGTGTCTGCGGCCTGGGAAGCCTGAGGTGTTTGAGTTTCCTGGTCTCTCTTCCATGATTGGCTTGGCTCAGAGGAGGACAGAGGCTCCAAGACATTCCTCTCTCTCATGTGAGGGAACTGAGGGGTTCGAGAGGTGACATTTCAGAGAAACAAAGTGTATGTAATCCCAGCTTTTGAAATGTGCTATGGTTTAAAAGATCTGGAAACAGCAGACATGATTATTTCTGCTGCATCCACAATAAGATCCTTGAGATTCTTGAAAGAAAAGAATAAATCTTATTTATATTGCCTTCTCTAAACCAGATACAAGCCTGCCTCAAAGGAGCTGCTGTGGATGTTTATGTCAATTCAGTGTCTTATGATTATGAAAATGAAAATTATTTTTCTCCAAAGGAAAAAAAATGAGTCTTTCTGAGCATCAAGAACTGTATATTTGTTTCAAAAATGATCAATAAATCAAAATTTAATTGAGATGTTTTAAAAAGAGGAGAAAAGTAATCTGATAAAAATAATTGCATCTGTTTATTAATATAAAGTTGACATATTTCACTTTGTTTGAAAACTAAAAACTATCTCTGTGAAAGACCAAACACTCCTGTCTTACAGGACATGGCTACCTATACTCCAGCAACAGACTGATTTTAATGTGACCATGGTTATTGCATGGATGAGGCATACCATGTGGAGGAATAATGAGTTTTATTAATATCTGGTCATGTTCGTCTAAAATAATGTCCCATCGTCTCCTCTCATCTCACCCTACTAGCGTAGTGCCCTGACTTGGACTGCCATGAGATTCACTTTTATAAACAGCACATCTTTTCCACCAAATGAACTGCATAATTCAAAAGGAAGACTGGTGCTTCAGCCTAATATGCTTAACCCAGAAAAAAAAAATCACTTTGAGCATAAACTATTATATTAGACACCATGAGAATAGGAAATCGCATGAAATTAGGAGCATCAGTCAAAGCAAAGCTTTAGCTTATCACATAAGCTTTATCTTTTACTATAATGCCCAGACTATCTGGTGTACATGAAAATTAACTTAGCTGGTATAGTTTAAATTACCTTTTAAAGTTTATTTAACTATTTGTATAAAAATATTTTTATTTTTTTATAGTTTTAACAGCTTTAAAATACTATGATGACAATAAGATATTTTTTAACCATCTTAACCTATTCTTTTTTATATTAAATTTATTGGGGTGGCATTGGCTAATAAAATTAAATAGGTATAATTCAATAATATATTACCTATATATTGTATCATGTGTTCATTGATAGATGATTAGATAAAGAAGATGTGGTACATATACAATGCACTATTACTCAGCCATAAGAAAAGATGAAATACTGCCATTTGTGACAGCATGGATGGATCTTGAGATTATCATGCTAAGAAAAATGTCAGGCAGAAAAAGTTGATAACAATATGATTTCTCTTATATGTAAGACATAAAATTGAAAGCAATAAATGAACAAAACAAACAAAACTCATAAAATACATGTTAATTTTTTTCAAAATTGAGCATAGCTTATAGTCTCAAATAATATGTTAACATTATACTAATCCCTATTAGCTTTCATCTCACTTCCATGAAAACGACAAAAGGAGAATGTATTCTTAGAAAAACATTTACTTCTTGCAGAGAAATCACCAAATTCATAATACTAGCAACTGTTCAGGTGAAGACAGAGAGATAAGATCAAAAAGGGATAGTATGGAGCTTTAAGTAATTTGGCATTATCTTATTTTTTAGGGTGTATAGTGAGTATAAAGTTTTCCTTATGATAGCCTTTCTATCTATTCTGTCTTAAATGTTTCATAATAAGCTTTTAAGAAAGAAAAAGTAATCTGAGTTGCTTCAATCATACACATACTTTGGTGAATTATATATAGGTCAAGTTATGTGATGCACATTTATTTAGTGTGATTTTTGTCTTTAGATGAACAATCAGCCATCCTCTCTGATATTACTATATTTATCCAATTATGAATCAAAGGGAGATATTTTAATGAGCTATCAAAATGGCTTTGGATTTTTAAGAGGGTGTCACTTAAGAGGGTTCTTCAGCCTCATAAACCCCTTCTAACTACTCCAGTTTCTTCTCTTCTCCTCTAAACTTTTTGAAAAAACTGTTTAAAATCACTATCTCTGTCTGATGAGTACTAGATTTACCGAGGTGATCACTTCATAAGGTACATAAATATCTAATCGCTACGTTGTATACTTGAAACTAATACAATGTTATATGACAACTGTAATTGGAGAATAAATTAATTTTTAATTAAAAAATAAAAATTATATAAATAAATAGAATCACCATTTTCTCTTATTCATCCTCCGTTTACCCTTGACCATGTCAGCTGACTTGCTCCATTAAAGTTGTACGCATCACCTATTAGTGGTGTCACTAACAAATTCTTGCTAAATATTACTTAATCTCTGTACCATTTGCACTGTTAATAGCCCCATCTTTCTTGTCATATTATCTATTCATCTTTAGGCTTTCATGATAAATATTAATATTTGGCTTCTCTCTTTTAAGTCCTGTTTCCAGCACTTATTAGCCATTTTCCTTGACAATTTTACTCTCAACTTATTTTTACCTATAAGCCTAACTTCCTTCACTGTAAAGATTACTCATTGCAGCATTACTTGGACTGCTTATTGTATCCATACAATGAAATACCAGGCAGCTATTTGAAAATACAAAGTAAATCAGTTGCAATTACCTGGAAAAATTAAGTAGCACAAAAATAATACAATCTTAAAAAAAAAAAAAGAGAGAATCATCAATAGCAACATAAGAGTAGGAAGAGTTAGGGAATATGCACTAAACTTTAACAAAAGTTGTTTCGTGGAATGGATTGTATAGTATAGTTACCTTCTAAATTGTGTATTTATATTATTGTGAATTTTACAAAAGTGTATATTAATTTGATGGCTGTGAAATATAAAAGAGAAAATGAGAAATAGGGAAATAAACTTCATTGTATTGTCAGACTGATTAAATGATATAGCATTTAGCACTGTCTGTGGTAAGCCCACAGCTAATGTTAACTATTATTATTACCTCACTACACCTTTGCAGTTTCATTATTCTTCTCCCACTTCTAAAATGTTTGTGTTCCTCAGGGTTGCATGTCAGTTCTTTCCTATTACTTTATACATTTCCGCCCCCATTCCCACGCCCATGACACACCTCTCTAGCCAAATTACCTTGAGGAGCTCCAGACCCCCTTCCACAGTCTGGAGCATATTTTTACTTGTAGCTCCTTCAGGCCGAAAAATGCGATGTGCACAGAACTGAAGTCTTCATCTTGACCTTCCATAAAGTACTCTGCCATTAAGCCATTGCACAAGCCAGAAACCTGAAAGTCAACCACAATTCTACCATTATCTTTCAAAACAGTCTCTAGTCCAGTCAACTCTTCCCCTTTATCTCCTTCATCCACTTCCATCTAGAGCTCATCCACTTCCATCCAACTCCATTGCCATTCCCTTGGTCAGGCTCTTTATCACACTTGTAACCTCCTGGTATTGATATCATTGCCTCAGTACCATCTAATTCATTTATTCAAGAAGCATTTACTAAATAGGGTTTATAGCCAATGGAGGGAAAAATAAGTAAATTTGCAATCACAGCTTCTGTTTCCTTCAGTATCAGCTTTGTTATTCTTATATCATATAATATTATACATATATAGTTAACATTCATTTTTTAAAAAACATAAGCATTTTCATGCAATTATATTATAAGATAACAATATGATAGTGATAGTACCAGCAGTATCTTGAAGACACAGCATAGATAAAAACCAGGTTAGAGTGGGACTGGGTGAATTTAGAGAAGACTTCTTGGAGGAAGTAGCTGAAACTTAAAGTATGAGTAGATATCGACTGGACAAAGGGAAAAAAGAGAAGTGTCCCAGGCAAAAAGTACCATATACAATGTCTTCGAAGCCTACCTAGAATGTCCATGAAACATTCTGTTCTAATGTGTCTAAATTTGGTACCAGGTTTAAAGAAACAGAGGCATATCCTTATAAACGTTGTAATTTATAGACTGATTAGACTCTGTCCTAAGGAGAATAGAAGCCATTGCATAATTTAAAGCAGTAAAATTACATAGTAAGACAATCGCCCTAGCCACAGTGGTGCCTTTCAATCAGATTAAACTTTGTATCTCCTCTTTAAGATCCTTCAGTAGAAAACTACAAGACCCTATTAAAAGAAATCAAAGAAGATACAAAGAAATGGAAAGATATTCTGTGTTCTTGGATTGGAAGAATCAACATAGTTAAAATAACCATATTACCTACAGCATTATACAGATTTAATGCAATCCCCATCAAAATCCCATCAGCATTTTTTAAAGAAATGGAACAAAAAATCATCAGATTTATATGGGAGCACAAAAGACCCGAATCACCAAAGCCACCCTAAGAAAAAAGAACGAGGCTGGAATCATCATTCTGCCTGACTTCAAATTATACTACAAAGTGACAGTAATCAAAATGGCATGGTATTGGCAGCAAAACAGACACACAGACCAGTGGAACAGAATTGGGAGTCCAGAAGTAAACCCATATGAATATGGGCAAATAATTTTCAACAAAATAACCTAAAACATACAGTGGGGAAAGAAAAGCCTTTTCAATAAATGATGCTGGGAAAATTGGAAAGCCACCTGCAAAAGAATGAAACTAGACTGTTTTCTATCACCACACACCCAAATTAACTCAAAATGGATTAAGGACCTGAATATAAGACCTGAAACAATAAAATGCATAGCAGAAAACATAGGAATGAAACTCAAGGACCTTGTACTTAAAGAGGAGTTTATGAATTTGACCTCAAAGGCAAGGAAAATAAAAGCAAAAATAAATGAATGGGACTGAATCAAACTAAAAAGCTTCTGCTCAGCAAAAGAAACCGTCAACAAAGTAAAGAGACAGCCATCTGAATGGGAAAATATATTTGCAAGCAACACCTCCAATAAGGGCCTAATATCCAAAATATACAAAGAACTCATATGACTCAATAACAACAAAAACAAACAATCCAATCAAAAAATGGGCAGAGGACCTGAACAGACACTTCTCCCTAGAGGACATCCAAATGGCCAACAAATATATGAAAAGATGTTCAACATCACTAGTTATTAGGGAAATGCAAATCAAAACCACAATGAAATACCATCTCACAACTGTTAGGATAGCTATAATCAACAGGACAAGTAATAACAAATGTTAGTGAGGATGCAGAGAAAAAGGAACCCTCACACACTGCTGGTGGGACTGCAAATTGGTATAGCCACTATGGAAAACAGTATGGAAGTTCCTCAAAAAACTAAGAATTGATCTACCATATGATCCAGCAATCCCTCTACTGGGTATTTACCCCAAAGACTTGAAAACCCATATCCAAAAAGATATTTGCACACTGATGTTCATAGCAGCATTATTCACAGTGGCCAGGACATGGAAGCAATCGAAGTGTCCTACGATAGATGATTGTCTAAAGAAGCTGTTGTAGATATATACAATGGAATATTACTCAGCCATAAGAAGAGATGAAATACTGCCATTTGCAACAACATGGCTGGACCTTGAGATAATCATGCTAAACAAAATAAACCAGACAGAAAAAGTTGAAAATCACATGATATCACTTAAATGTGGGATATAAACCTAAAAGCAACAAAGGAATAGGACAGACAGAGACTCCTGGACATGGACAATGGACTAGTAGTTACCAGAGGGTAGGGTGGAGAGTGGGAAGACATAGAGCTCTATTTCCCTGTTTCAAGCTCCTGACTTTTGTTTATTTCCGTATTGACGTCTCTTGTCATTCACTCAGCTTCAGAAAAATCAATCTCTTAGCACATCCTTGAAAGCAAAAATGCTGTACAGTCTTGCTTCTGAGCCTTGGCACACTCTGTTCTACATTCTGTTCCCTAATCCTGGGACATACTTGTTCCATCCTTCTTCACTTTGATGGTAATAACTACTAGTCATTCTGGACTCAGTATGAAAACAATCTCATTATACAACCTATCTACTTCTGTCCAAGATTCACCCATACTCTGTACTCATAACACTGTATGATACCTTATTGCATCCTATATCATGTCATAGTATAATTGCCTGCTTCTCCTTTTTTGTCTTGCTCCCTAGTGTGCATAAGTTCTGTGAAGTTAGGGCTTTGTCTCATTAAGGACTTGATAAATATATGTTTAATTAATGAATAAAACCCCTTGGTTGTCTGGTTTGGAGAATATAATAAGTTTCTCAGGAAATTCAAAAGCTCTCATATTTTTATCAAATAAAATATTATAATAGCAGCAATTTAAAATAGATAAGAAACAGCTTTATGAATTATATGGTAGAAATTGCATTGGTAGGAGTCAGGAGGCCAGGTATTAGTTATGTCTTTCTTACTTGCTATGGTGTCAGATTAGGTTATTTAAGATGTTCTAATTTTTTTTTATTGTAAATTAAGGATGTTCAGTTAAATCATTCCTAAATTTTCTTTCAAATTTAAAATTATTTACTCAGATAATAATATTATATTTAAGTAGAATCTATGTAAAGTACAAATGTTTCTCACACTATTTAACTAGCAATATGATTTGTTTACTTCTATTCAGTTATGTAAAATGGGAGTAAAAGGAAAATATATATCTTTATAGGCCTTCAGGGCTTGACTAAATATCTTTTATGCTGTCCTGATAAATTGGTTTGTTTTTGTAATTTTGCTATCTAATGGAAAATTTAATTCTTAAACAAAATTGAAGTGGAAAATTGTTTGTCTCAATTATAAATGGTGTCTTGAAACCCAATCTTAAATCTACTCTTAGTAATTCAATTCTAATCACTATGATTCAACCTTAGATAAAAATTTGCTTATCAATTGAATGATGTTTTTCTCTGATTCCATGTGCTTTGTTAGTACATTTTTATGCATTACCTTCTTTGATTAGAACAATACGAAAGTTGGCGTGAAGAATTCAAAACATTAGAATTATACTTCTTCAAATGAGCATGGTTTAATGTCAGTACATTGCCATTCGGCTATATGTCTGGAATTTCCAGTTTCAGATGAACAAGGTAATATCACCTTTGAGAATCTATCCACAAACTGTCAGAGCAAAATTAAAAGCAATTCATCACAAGCACATACTGACTGTCTTAGTAGAATGGGCATTGATTATGTACCAATTAAAGCAAACACGACTCACACTGAATGGAAATCAATTGACTCTATCTGTATAATAAGCATGATCCTCCTTCACTGTCTCAGAGAAGGAGCTATGAAGATGATTGGAGAGAGAGACGTGCTCTGTATGTTTCACAGCACTGTGTTAGAGTTCCGGAAAGCTGAAGATGGTCCCAAAGAATGTGTGGCCAAAGAACACCAGACACAAGCATGCATACACACCCCACCTCAGTTAGCTGCCACCTGGCCTAAAGAGGGACCTGGAGAGGAAATATTGTCCAGTGCTGACCCCAGGGACATCCAAGGCTTCTCCATGGAGGAAGAAGACTGCACTAAAGCGAGCATCTGGGCAAGGCGCAGAAGAGGCCCCTTCCTCCATAATGGCCAGGTGTTGTGCACTCCTTAGGATAAAAGCATTAAGTATGTGCCTTTATAATGTTGGGGTCGATGTCTCTCTCGCCATCCCTTTACAACAACGGGAATTTTACAATGGGCCCTCCCAATGCTGCTATGATACACTAACAGCATTTTTAAAACAAACAAACAAAAAATTACCAGGTTCTACACAGTGCGTTATATAGCACTAGAATAATGAGAACAAAATGACTTAAATCTCATCACCTCGATTTATTAGTTGTGTAAACCTTTTCCATTTATACAGATAATTGTGTATTGCAGTGCGATGAAATGAGCAACCACCATGGTGCCTGAAAAATCTTTTTGGGTCGTGTGAATTCAGTAAACTTTCTACAAATCATGAGAGCAACTACTTCTATTAAAAAGCTCCTATAATTCCATGCCATTTTTTCCCCACAGAAACTATTTAATCTAACAGTATTATACAGTACATTTTGAAAAACTGCTGATTATAACCCTCTTTTCTCTTATTTTAATTTGTAATTTTTTTCTATTATCAACTATACTACTACACATATTATCAACCTTCCTATGAGTTTGTTGATAAAAAGAAGGGAAAAAAAATCTATGCTGATTTCTTTAGACTTCATACTTGTTTCATGCAATTTCTTTTTTTCTTTCTTTTTTTTTAGTGGTCTCATAGAGCAAGAATATATATTACCTATATTTGATGTTTTTTGGGCTCTTGATACAAAAATGTAACCCACTAGTTCAATATTTTGGGTTTTTTTCCTACTCTTCTTTCCCTCTAAATTTAATTGTGCCTCCCTCTGCCCTCACTTATTTATATCTCTATTAAAATATTTGTTTTGTTCTGTCTAGCAGTAAATTCTTTTTTGCATGTTTTACTCTATGACAGGATTGCAAGCTCTTAAAGAGCAGTGTCCATGGCTTTTTTATCTTTGCATCCTCCACAGGCACAAATAAATAGTAGTCTCCAAAGAGACAAAACTCAATATTTTTGTGTTGAAGTTAACTGAGTTTACCTTAACCGCTTCCAAAGTAATCTTACTTTTTAAAAATCATTTAGGGAAAAATATAATTTCTTGCAAACTGTCAGTCACTGTGGTTACCATGTAAAACCAATGATCAACAAGAGTCCATGTAAGAGATCCATTTAGTCACCACGTGAGGCAGCAATGTGCCCTAAACACACAAGTTGTAAACCAGATCCAAAGATCTGAGCAGTAGTATACAAAACAGCATTTTTCTTGCTAATACTACATAATAATAAAGTATCTAAATCAAAAATAAAAATGTCTGTCAGTTATATGGTGTTTTATTGACAAAAGACTAAAATGTCAAGTGGTCTAAAGGCATACATTATATACACTATATTCAATTGCTATTTCCAAATAGCTACCTGTTCAATGTCAGCTGAGCAAAATATTTGGCGAAGTGACTCAAATTTATATTTTTTCTACAACTTTGTATTTTTTACATACTTGTCCTTCCATTTAACACATATTTATTTGGTGATTACCATGCTAAAGGCTCTATAAAAGGTGCTTTAATACTTTCTATTTGAGATTTACAAAGTCAATTTGCATTCTTTATATATTGCATCCTTATCACAACCCCATATTTGTCTCTGAGGCAAAATACATTTTAAAATTCCCGCTTTAGAAATGAGAACTGAGAGCACAGAAGTTAAGGTGCATGACCGAAACCCCATTGTCAATACATGCCTGAGCCAGGACCTGTAACTCAGAACCAGAAGTTTTCCAAGGCTCCTTTCCACTCTACTACACAAGCTTATCTAGAGGGATAGCTGTGATTATTATATTCGTTTGAATATTTTTCTTGCATAATTCTTACCCTTTAACAAGGGCTCAATATGCAAATGAATTTATTTACAGGTGAAATGACGTGATGTCCAGGATTTACTTTAAAATATTTTTGGTAGAGGGGAGAGGGAATTGAGTGTCATGGAAATTTTAAAGTCAATTGGTAAAATGTTGACAATTGTCGAAGCTGGGTCATGTATGTTTGAAAGTTTGTTACACTGTTCTCTTTGATTTTGTGCATGTTTGAAAAATTAAAGAAAATATAGAGGATTTTAAAACACTCATTGGCGGGCATAGCTGACAAATTACTTCTGATGCTGGCAAGAGGTTAATTCCAGAGAAACCCCGAGATAACAATTCTTAAAGTTTTAGACCTGGAAATTCTAAATTCATATCATTCAATAAACAAAACTTACACTTTTCAAAAATGTTTACTGTGTATTCAGATTCTTCTACTGACTAACCAAATAAACAACCTAAGGGGAAATAAAGCATAAATAAAACAAAATTAAAATACCTTCTCAGAATAATGAGTAGAACAATGTGAAAGGGGGAAATAATAAGAAAGTACCATTGAATATGTTATTTTCAAATTCTATACAATATGACTTAAAACACTTTAAATTTAAGATTTTTATGAAACTTAGAATATATTATTATAAATAATACAAGAATAAGACCAAAAATATATACAAATTTAATATAGTATTAAAAAGAAAAATAAAGTTTGACTTTTAAAATCATAATGTTGGACTAATACTTTACTCTGATATGGCAATACGTTAAAAAGAAAAATAAAGTTCGACTTTGAAAATCATGATGTTGGACTAATACTTTACTCTGATATGGCAATATGGCAGAATGGTGACACAAGATAATGACTACAGATTCTTTATGAATGCACCATAGTATAGTTGTGACAGCCCTACCTGTAGCGTGCCACGTGTGAGATCACTTGGGTTTAGGCCACTGAAATTCGAAGAAAGGGTTGCTTTTGTTGAAGGGTTCTGGAAAAGTCTGTCTTGCTCTTCTAGGAGATCCTCCAGAAGCAGTGCTCTTTCTCACTCTCTCCACATATAAATGACGAAGCATGAAGCTCAGTCACCACTGGCATACATCTAGAGCCATGGGGAACTTGTTTTAGGTTGAAACCCAAACTGTGTATGTTTGCACAGAGAGACCAAAGGAGCCTGAGTCCTTCATAACATATTTGGTTCATTGACTCAATCAGTGCTAAGCCCACCCTTAGTTATGGATTTCATGTGATGCGAATCCTTATGTGTAAGTTTGAATCACATTTTCTGATAGTTACAGATCAAACAAAGCAAGTGGGATAAAACTGGAGAATGTCATTAATATCTCTAAAGCTCAGTTCCTTGATCTGTTAGACTCTTGCCATGGTTAAATGTCATGTTTATAAAGTTTCTATCATAGTGCCACACACATTCAGTTCCCAATAACTTTTAGTTCCCTCTTCTTCTTTGTATACTGAGACTCAGTATTTTTTCCACATATCCTAGACTTACCAAGGAAAGTGCTTTCTGTTTCTAATTTCCTAAGGTAAAAACAAATAAATTGCACATGGTTCCTAGGAGGAAAGAGTATAATTCCACCACCAGAAAAATGTTTTTTTCTCTTTTGTTCCCAGTAACGAGACTAGATCAAATCCCTTATTAATTTCCACACACCTAGCCCAGCCGCACATTTTTTACAAAATTTTGAATTTACATGCCTGAAAGAGCTGTTGTTCATTTTGGTTAAAAAAAAAAAAAATTAGAGTATAGAAATATAGGATCGAGAGTGAACAGTTCATGTTCTAAGTCTAAGACCAGAAAAAGTGTTTCCTCAGTAAACTCTACAGGCTATATGTAGGCAGTAATTTTTACATGAAAGCAAAGGAGGAAATGTACTCTATGGTAGGCACTAGACTTCGGTTTCAGACAGCCAAAAACATATAAATTCATATGTAAAAGTAGTGGAAGACTGGAAGTCCTGTAGGTTACTATTTGCAGTTCAAGGAATCAATTGATTCAGTAACTTCTACTCTGCAAACTGTGATCTAAACTTTCATCTTTTTTCATAGAGACCTTGGAATATCAATCAGATGGACACTGTGCTGGGTAATAAGCTAGACAGACTTAAGCTGATACAATAAAAGTTTAGTATTTCATGTCCCCTTGAGAAAGATTTGTACACTTATGAACTGTATCATTTATGTGGTTTGTAGAGTCATTGGATAAATGACACCGATAAAAATAACGCCCATGTGTAAAACAGAGAAGGTTTTTAATTTTGTGTGTTGTCAGACAGTGTTTATGATACTTTAAAACTTTCACACAGCTAGTGACAAACTGTAATTGAAGAGACAGCTAGTTCTAATATAACTCGACTATAGTTTTTGCACTCAGAACACATTATCAAAGACATTTTTCTCCAACTTAAAACACATCACTGCCCTTCACTAGTGGATTTAGCTTCCTTCTAACTGTTTTCACTTCTCCTGCTTACATTTTTTTTAAAGCCACAGTTAGACTACTTTAAGCAACTTCAATGAAGCATGCAGTTTGGGACTACATAGTTTCAAGCAATATTGACCATGATGTTTTTAATCCATCAATGTCCATAGCTTTTAAAATGGACCGAAACCCCTGTGGAAAAGAAACACGAAATCTAATAATACAGAAAGCTCTGATTCAATAGTACATGGATCTAGCTACTCCTTATGTATAACTTTCATTGCTAATAAGGCACTTTAAGAAGTTGAAATCTATGAAACTGCTTAATCACAACTCCTAAAAGATCATATTCTTGTCCTGCATGCAAATAGCTGTTCTGGCAATAAATTACTGATTTATATTTATACCACTTATTTTACTATCATACCTGTCTTCTAGATCTCTGATATAAGCCTTCAAATTAGGAATAAAAGGTTATAATGGTTAGTAGGTAAAGAATTAATACACCTTAAATAATTTTACAGTGATTCGAGTATTTATTAAATACTTTAGCACCAAGCTAAATTGGAAAAGAGTAATAAAGAAATTATAAGGCTTACTTTCTATTTTAGAATTTAGGTGACAAAAAAGACAATAAAAGTCGTAGAGATGTATATATATTTTTATGTACACATATATGTATTATATAGAGCTATAGTGATATTGTTATATAGTTATACATAATTATGTATTATATATCATATAGTTATGCAATTATATATTATTTGTATATTATATAACATGTTTAAATATGCATCTAATATACATGCAATGAATATTATATTTATATATAGGTTTA
The DNA here is from genome assembly GCF_000325575.1 of Pteropus alecto. Classification (NCBI taxonomy): domain Eukaryota; kingdom Metazoa; phylum Chordata; class Mammalia; order Chiroptera; family Pteropodidae; genus Pteropus; species Pteropus alecto. The sequence goes on along the minus strand of NW_006494612.1, from coordinate 14,495,361 downwards.
TATATGCATACATATGCATTACACGTATGCATTTAATATACAATGTATATTATACAATATATATTATATTGTCTATAATAATATATCTACATGATAGAGTACCAAAACTGAGTTGTTTTATTCATTCAATCAACAAACATTTTTGGGGTAGAACAGAGATTGGCAAACTTTTTCTGTAAAGAGCCAGATAGCACATGTTTTAGGCTTTGAAGTCCATATTGTCTCTGTTGGAGCCATTGTACTCCCCAGTTCTGTAATTCATAAACGAATGAATGGGCGTGGCTGTGCCTAAGAAAACAGCAGTTTTTCCTGTAACCTACAAGGCTCTGTATGACCTGGCCTCTTTTCCGCTCACGGTCATCATTGAACTCTTGCTTGCTCATAGACACAAGGTCTCCTTGTTTGTAGCCACCACCACAGGGCTTATTATTTGTTTCCACCCAGAATTCTCTTTCCACAGATATCTCTATGGTTTGTTTTGCATCTCCAAGATTTTACTCAAATAACACCTTCTGAATGAGGCCTTTCTTACCATGTTATTTACTATCGTGGTATGTAATATTGAGACCGCCCCACAGGTTTGTCCAATACTGTGTATAATTTGCTCCAAGGCATTGATTTAATCCAGTGGTTGGGAAGAACATAGACTTTGGAGCAAAAATGTCTGGGTTGATTCTGGTTTTTTTACTTACTGACTGTGTGACTTTAGGCTAATTATTTAATCTATGACTAATTTTCCTTTATTCATAAAATAAGCATACTAACAGTATATAACTCATGGTGCTATTTCAAATAGTTAATATACATTTAGTTTAATACATATATAATACCAAATTAATATTGAACTGAATGAAATTTCTAAAATAATAGAGAAATAAAAAGTAATATTCAACAAAAGGAAGCAGAAAACGATATATATATGTAAAGCAGAAAACAAAATAAGTTGCAAAAATAAATCCATATCATTAGTCATTAATTATAATCATTAGCTCCACTATATGTAAATGGATTAAATCTACCTATTGAAAAACAGATTGCTGAGATTTTTGAAAGAAATACAGTTCTATGCTGTTGAAAAGAGAAACATCCAGAACACACACACACACACACACACACACACACACACACACAGATTAAACATAAAATGATAGCAGAACATATATTTTGTGAAAACTAACCAAAAGAAACCTGAGATAGCACATTAATTTTAGACAAAATATAAGTTAAGGCAAAATCCATTAAAAGAGATAAAGCGGTACATAAAAATAAGTACAACTCCATCAAAAAGATATAATAATGATGACCTTGTATGTACTTGTCTCAGTCTGTTGGGGTTGCTATAACAAAATGCTACGAATAGGTGGCTTATATACAACAAACGTATTTCTTACTGTTCTGGAGGCCAGAAGTCTGAGATCAGGATGCCAACATGGTTAGATGAGAAATTCTTGTATCTTCACGTGACAGATGGGACCAGGAAGCGCTGGAGAGTCTCTTTTATAAGGGCACTAATCCCATGACACCGCCACTCTCATAACCTAAGCACCCCCCTAAGGTGCCACCTCCTTATACCATCACATTGGATGTTAGGATTTCAGCATATGAAATGGATGGAGACAAAAACATTCAGATTATAGCAGCATCTAAGATATATGTGCAAGGAGTTTTATTGTAGCATTATTTATAATAGCAAAAAGTATGACATTAACTTATTAAAAATTGTGAGATAAGAAAAAAATTTACATTGAAAATATAGCCTATATGCCACACTTGTAAAATCTGTATGTAAGTTTATATTTTCATAAACAAAGAAAATAGAAAGACATTCATCAAACATTTGCAGTAGTTATTTCTGGGTAGTAGAATTCCAGGTGATGTTAATTTTTAAAGTTTTTTCTTAAAAAACAGTTTTCATTATGTTATAGAATGGACATTATTACATAAAAATTTTAAAACCAACCAGAGAGAGAAATAATTTGTTATTCAAGGGTTTACCAGAAACCAACAAAAGTTTAAATATATATGCATCATGACATCAACATTAATTTTTATTTTCTGGAACGAACTGCTCATTAGAGTGCTTGCAAAACAACTATTGCCAGTTGAATGTTGGTCACATCCAGATGTTTTTATTTCTTGTTGCTCTAAACTTAGTTCAGTACAACAATTTTCTCCATATAACCATAGTAAAAATTTTTCACACATTTACTGAGAACATAAATACTCATTAGCATGTCTTATTTTTCTCCAGGGTAACCTCAATCCATATCATGACCCAACAACTCCAAGTTCTAGGTTTCCACACTTCAGTTTTGCAAGGATGAGGATATATCATTTATGTGTTCACACATACATTCTAAACATTTGAGATGATATGAAAACCCCCTGCTCTCATCATCTCTCATTTAAATCATTTTGCACAATGCCACAGGAGAAACAGCTTCAGAAGAAATAAAATAAACTTCAGTTGTTACATTTTAAAGCTCCAACCAAAATTGTCTGGCCAACTAAAAAAAAAAAAAAAAAAGAAAAACTGTGTTTGAAAGGCCATTCTATTGTCATACTAAAGAAAAATTTTCTGCACCTATGTGTGGTGCTTTCTTAAGTAGTAACTTCTACTCAGGTGCTTACCTAGGCGAACTCTCTCTCTCTCTCTCTCTCTCTCTCTCTCATTCCTATCCTTGTTCTTAAGCCTTGGTTTAGGCTTGAAGTAAGGAAAAGTTATCTGCATTAAATTATAGGTAAAGTTAGAATTTTGATTTTACTAGATTTTATTTTTTAATATCTAAAAATAACTAAAAAGTTTGGAATCGTTTCAAAATTCTGAGAAGGGGTAAAAAAGATTGATCCTGAAGAGTGTGTTTGAGTGGTGATATTGCGGGGAAGAGGGAAACCTGTTTCCTGGTTGTACCATACCGAGTCAAATCCATATAAATAACAATTACGATGTATTCCTAAAGTCTGGATTATCCGTCATCAGCCCAGTCCAGGCCATGCTCACTGTGCTCCATTCACATTTTTGCTCCATGAGTGCTTCCAAGTTGACATGAGCTCTGATGGCCTTTCCTGCAGTCTTAAGATAGCTGATTTCCACTTAGTACCAATCAAAGGAACTGCACTGCCATTTTCGAAATGTCAAAGTTCCACAGTAATCTGATGTAACATAGAGAAAAATTCACTTACTTTGTTTTCTTACTAAGTCAATCCTTTTATGCATTGTTCCTTCTTCTTAGAAGAAATTATCACCTATAAAAATGGAGTTCCATATGATTGTCCCACCAGTCTCCAGAAATGTCCATATATGTCTGCTTCTCAGATATGAATATAGTTTGAGCTCAAGCCAGAATTCCCATTATATCAGTCAAAATCAATACCACATTAAGTTACTCAAACTGAACGTTTTTATACAAAAGAAGTTACCAAAAAATAGTTCAATGCACACAATATGGCTAAAATTATGATTGGAAATAATTAAGCATTTAAATATATGCACACATGTAAGATTATAACTATCTCATCCTACTAGGTTATATATCATATATAATTATGATTTTTAAATTTATGTCTTTCTAGAAGTGATGTCAAGACAGCTCTTTCAAAGGACATCAATAACACCAGTTCTCTTTCAATTAACATCAACAACAAATACTCTTTCCTTTTTTTATTGACCTTTTTTTTATTCTTGGGACTAGCAACCGACATATTTCTTTATTTCAAAACCTCCCATGTTATAGTTGTGTGACAGGCACTTAAAAGGCCATAATAGGCAATAGGATGTCCCAGGTTATACAGGCATATGATTAGCATATAAACTGAAAATCAGTTATGTGTAGAAGAAGTAGATAGAATGTACAGTTAAAAATAATTCCGAAATGAAAACCTAGATCTATCTTTTCAAAGTACATGCCTGGTGACATCTGTATTGTAATAGAAAAGCCCGATTCTTTATTTAACATTCAGCCTTTGACACTTGATTTTACTGCTCATCGTTGGTTCTCACATTGTAAAGAAAACTTCTTATTCCTGTCTTTCTACCTGTTCAGTTATCATTATTCGTACTCACAAAATCCTCCTCAATAAATCGAATTGCATATATTTATGTCAGAATGTGCATAATTGGGATATATTTATGTATACATACAAGTGCAATAGTGTAACAACTGTGCCAGAAAAGACTGATTTCCAAAGAGAAGGAGAAAATGGGTATTTTAAGAATCTACTGTCTGATAAGACTAAAGTACCATCAACGAATTATCTCATTTAATTGCACAGTCTATTAAAATTACTAATATATCCTTCTCTTGCTAATAAGGAAACTGAAATTCAGAGACATAACTTGCTAAAATGTACTCATTAATTAAGTATGAAAGTGGGATTTGAGCATAGGTCCAACTCTAAAGTTCTTATTTTTTAAATTATGCAGCAATTCCTCTCTTTTGTGCTTCTATTCAGATACAGTATGGGATATGTGTTATTTGCTCGAATGCATTTTTTTAAAGACACTATAATAGTAGATGTTTGCACATACATGAACTATGTGATCACAAAGGCTGAGAACATTAATTAGTCTGTCTGAAAACATAAGTCTTATCTAATACAGCTATGTTTTGGTTCCATGATAATGAGTTAACTGAGGGCAAATTCAACTAAAGGAAACCCTTTGGGGTCTGTACACATGTGTATCATGCTAGTCATGGAGCTCTGCTCTGGCTATATAACTAACTTTCATTCTTCAGTGCACCTCTGACCCATATATTGCAAATTTATTTACAATAAACAAACTGAACAACCAGATATATGCTTCAAAATGCATTCCTAGGTCAGTAATCAATACATAACAACACATGCAACACCCTTGTTTAACTTCTATGTAATACATTCCTCTAATCAATATTAGAAAGAACTTTAAGTTATAGTCAAAATAGTATTAGATTTTTGAGAAGGAAAGAAAATATAAAGTGTAAGGACTCCCTGTTAACTCTTTGTCTCTGCAGACTTTATTGTGTAGAGATTGGTATAATTTGTACCCAAATCTTAAAAAAAAAAACAAAAAAGCATAGAAAGACAGATATACTTACCTGCCTAAAAACAGAGTATGGTTATGTTTATCTAATAATGTATATGTAGATTTATAGCAACTGAATACATTTACAAATCACTTTTGGTATTATAAAATTCTTTCAGAATTAAAACATTAAATTGCTGATTACTGCCCTAGAATAGACCTTTGAGAGTCTGCCTAGAGAAAATAAGAGGCCCTAGAAGGGCTCTCAGAAATATCTCTCTTCTCAGTTATGCCAATTAAAGATTAAATTTTCAAGACCTCTCTAAACCACCAATCATTCACATCTAAACACAAATTAGTCCATTTATTTTGATATGTTTCTCACTATAGATTAGTATATTTATTTATTTCTCCCCTCTTTAATTCCACACCACCCCCCCACTTCCACTCCTTACCTATGGATGTTGCCGTCTCCCCTTAAGAACTGGATCTCTGAAGGTGGGGTATCCCCTCCCACGCGCTCACAGCGTGCACCCAGGGCCTGGTGCACCTGGGGTATGGTCCGTGGCTCCACCTGGGGCACAAACCCAGAACCTTCTGCATGTAAAGCAGACGAGCTAACCATTACACTATGAAGCCACCCCTTAGATTAGTATATTTAATAGAAGAAGAAAGTATAAGTAAACTAGATGAAATTTGGGGAAAGAAAGGCCTTAGTAGGGTCTCAGAGTGGGCACAGTGTGAGAACAGTGACCAATTTAGGGATAGAGAGAATTGGAGAAATGCCAATACAGAATAGATAAGAGAAGAGAACTAGGAGAATGCTCAACACAAATCCAGCATCCTAGTAATTTTGACAATGGCAAATCTTGATGTCAACTGGGTGTCATATGTTTTTGGTTCTTGCATACATCATTCTCCATTCTACCTGAATTAGTCTTATCGGCCAAGGAGTAATAACTTTACAGTCAATATTTCTGTATTGAAATAGAGAAATTAAAGTTTTCCTTAGATCCTTTTGTCAATTCAGAATCGCAGGAAATACATTATTTGTCTATTCATAGTAAATAATGAGAAAAGTTTTAGCATAAATGCAGTTTATATTGGAGGAGATATATTGAATGCTCTGCAGTGAGAAAGGAACAATGTGAGTAAATAAAAAAATTATGAAAATTAAAAATATAACTACTAAAATAAAAATTCAACTGAGAATTAGATGATAAAATGGAGATCACCTCTGAGTAATCAGAACAATTAAAACAAGATGAAAATGGTTCTTAGAAGATCAATTTATGCCATCAAATATGTAATTAATAGAAATTCCAGAATAAGAATGAAGAAAAGGGAGGGAGGAAATTATTATTTAGGCAATAAAACCAGTATCGCAGGTGGAAAAAAACAACAACAACAAAAACTATATTTAAAGAAGATAGCATTAAAAAAAAAAAGAGTCACATTATGAAACTGTAGCATACCAAGAATGAAGAGCAGCATATCCTTAAAACCTCCAGAGATTAAACTATTTGCTTACAAAATTTTATATAAAAATTCTCATCATTAGAACCTGGTAGACATAGAGCAATCCCTTCAAAGTTCTGAGACAACACTTTTTCTTTTAAGGCATCCAAACTAGACAATTATCAATCTTTCTGAAGATAAAATTGAGACATTTTCACTTATGAAATAATTCAAAATATTCACCTCCACAGCCTTTTTCTTAGGACACTATTTAAAGCAGTGTGCTCCAGATCAACAAAGGTCTCTGTCAAAAAAAAAAAAAAAAAGTGCAGCAGACACATTTCGACAGCCAATCTTTCCATTCTTGCCTTTTTTTTTTTTTTAGGAGGGGCCATGTCTACCTCTCAGATGATCTTGGAATGATGATCTTAATTCCTACTTCATGGGTAAATTTCATATTAATTTCATTGTCTTTAGCAATAATTGATTTAGGAGTGAGACAAGAGCAAAAGTCTGCTTCTAGGGAAGGTTTTGTTAATTTTGAATAAAGAAATTAAAAAGAGGCTCTGGATATTTCCATGTCTATGTGTGATAGAATTGTGGCAGCAATGTTGCCACACTGGCAGCAGCAAGACAGTTGGACAAAGATGATGGGGTGAAGTTGGCAGAGCAGAAAGATGGAAAGTAATGACATTCTTGTTTTCATTTAGTTGCTGAATTAAACAAACCTGGAATCACTACATCTCAGGCTTTCTCTTGTGTGAGGTGATTACTTTGGTAATTACTTAAGTCATCTGGGTGTGGTTTTCTGTTACTTAGAGTCCAAATTATTCTAGTGATACAAAGACAAAAGCATGGGACTCAAGAAATTGTGAGATGAAATATGAAAAATAGAGGAAGTCTCAAGATAGTAGTTGTGTAATAGGTGTACATAGCAAACAAAAATAAAAAATATTCTAGGGAAAAGGAGAAGTTAATAGAATGCTTGATTGGCAGAGAGATCAAAAAATGAAAATATGATCAATCAAATAGTGCACAGAAAGGTTAAAAAAAAAGAGAGAGAGAGAGAGAAACTTAAAACAAACAGCTGCACACAAAAGAGAAAACGCTCATGGCAAACCCCTAGTTCTTCAAAGAGGAAGATTTTGCTATTCATAATAATAACGTATGAAAATACTGCTTTTCTTTTGAACAGTTAGAACTAACTCATAGAAAAATTAAATGAAAGTTTTGGCTGCAGAGCATAATATAGATATTATTAACATTAACAGTATAAATGTTTAGGTAAAACACTCTAATATGGACAAGATGGAAAGGAAATATGAAAACACCGAAATCCTTACGTATTAAAAAATTGAAGATAATAGCTATCTGATATAAATGGAACAAAAACAATTGTTCAAATATATAAATGTTTGAAAATTTATGTAATAGGTAACTGATCATGATAGAAAATTCCCACCTTTGGGCCTCTGGCTCTGCTGTTCCTACTGTCTGGAGTGTACCGTGCAGATTTCCACATGAGCGTCCCTCTACTTAGGTCCCAGCTCAAGATCTCCCCACTGAGCCTTCCTTTACACACCTGTGTAAAGCCGTACCATGGTTCCAAACACTTTTTCCCTCCTAAACATCCATGTTTTATTGTCTTCATTAATATTTGAATTGTCTCTCTCCCCATTGGACAATAGACTCTTTGTGAGCAGGGACCTTATCTGCTTGTTAATTTCTGTGTCTCCACCACCTGGCTCACTGTATTCCCTCAGTAAACATTTATTAAATGAAAAAATGAGGGAAGTGGATGAAATTGTGTATATAAGCCAGCATAGCAAGAAACTTAAAAATGCAGCATAAAATTGATAACATAAAACATATTAATATGAAGATATGATTTAAAAGACAACCAGAGAAGAAACAGTTAAAAGATTTTAAAGTGATTAAGCTGCTTCTGGGAGGCATTATTAATAATTTAAATATGGATTTTCTATATTTAGTGTTTCAGGATATATTTATAATATTATAATATTTTCTTTTTTTCTTTGTAATGACATTTAATATCCTCAATCTATTTTTTTTTAACCACTGACATTTATCTTCCTAGTCCTCCAGGTTCTGTGCCTTCTCCCAAACTCACAGCGCTATGCTGGGTACAACAAGTTGCCTGCCCCTTTTCCTTAGCTGTCTCTACCAGTATATGCAAGTTCTGTCAGTCCTCCAGGTGAAGCAAGGCAGAATCTGGCCCCTCTGCAATGCACTGAAAGGCTAGGATCATAGAGGTATGCTCCAGAAATTTCTCCCCTTCCTGGGAGAGCTCCTTCAGGTTCTCCTGCTTCCTTTCAATCTCAAAGAGCCATGCCAGCCATAATAAGCTACCTGCTCCTTTTCCTGTGTTCTTAATTGAACCAGGGCATCTGAACCCTGTCATTCCAACAGTCTTTCTTGTGAGGTGAGACAGAAACTGGCCTTTGGGCAGTGCACCAAAAGACTGGGTTGTCCGAGGCCAGTTCCCAAGTGCTGAGCTGTGCCCTTCTCGGGGAGTGGCCAGAACAGGTAAAATGAGATTGCTTCTCTTACTCATTTCAATGTGATAGTTCTTGATTTTATGCTCATCTGGAGTATGACAATTTTTAACTGGATCTGGTCTTCTTATAAAGTCATTTAGGTTCACGTAATAAGGTTAAATTAGTGTTTCTGTGGGGAGATAAGAGCTGGGACTTCATATTTTGACATCTTGGTGGGCCCCTTCACTTTATGAACTCCTTTTATAAATGTGTATTTTATAATTTTATAAATCACTAGTTAACTTCTTCAACTATAAAGACAAATAGAATTATTTTAAAACATTGTTAAAAGCCTTGTAATTGTGGTCAAATGTCCTGTGGTTTGTGGGATTCTTCCCTTTAGCTTCATTTAACTTAAATGTTGAGGCAAAACTTTTAATGTGAATATTTCTTAAATAATAGTTTTGACATTACAATAAAAGCTACTCAAAATTTAGAGGGCAATGCTAACTCTTTGTTACTTAAATGCTTACCTTTATTTAAGTTCATCTAATACAAGTACTATTATAGTATTTACTTGTGTAAGTTATGACAATAAATAAAAACTCTGCTTCTTAAAAGCTTAACTTACTGAACAGCATACAATCCAAACAAGTGCCAACATCCAAACAACTCACTTCAAAAGACTAAACACATACACCAATGATACTACAACCATTTTTAGAAATCCTCCTTTGAAATGTTCTTCCAAGTCAACTTAGAAAACTGTTTTCACCATTTTATAGTTTCATATTTTATCTGTAAATCAAAATTCCACATCTAACAAACATAAAATGAGATGCAGGAAACTATTGCCACTGTCTTAAAGTATAGAATCAACAGCAGCACAGATGATATGGATAAACGTACATTAGACAGATGGAGAGCGATAGGTGGTCACTGTACCTGGAACACTTCAAGGAACAGATGGTATTTGTCTGTGTTTTTGAACAAGAATGAAGAGACACATTTATCTTATATGAAATGATCATCCAGAAAGATATGAAGGGACAGAAAAATCACCTGAAAAATGGCATGGTAAGCAAACAATGAAGATAAATTTATTTTATGTGTTACAAAACAAAAGATCCCTTTTTTTTTTTTTCAGTTAAAAACACTACAATCTAAAGAAGGTTGATTCAAAGCCCAAATAAAAATATAGGAAATACATATTTTGAGAAGTTACAGATCTTAATCTTTTTGTTAAATCAATTACACAAACACAGAATTATGTACAACTTATGGTAGAATCCGTTATGTTTCAGAATGCCTTTTACTTAGCATTCAAAAACTCTTTGTCCTCTCATTCTCTCTGAGTTGCCTAAGTAACAGAAATGGATATGATAAGCTATTTGGCCTAAAGCAGTAATGATGGATAATGCAGTGTTATTTATCCGTAAAAGCCTTCCAGGACTAATAACAAAATAGTAAGATATTTTTTAATACCAAAAAACTTGTACATACAATTAAATGTTATCCTTCAGAGTTTCCTTCACCTTGGAAAACTACAATATATACCATTCCAGTGAGGCTGTCAGTAGAGCAGGAAGAAAAAGAGGGACAAGTCAGAAAGATTTCTATGTCCGAAGTAAAATACAAGTAAAACATTAATTTCAGAGTTCAAGTGTTGTATTGAGAACACTATGTATGGAGAATGTAAATTCAAATTCAGCTGTCCATGTGCACTGAGAAGCAGAAGAAGGTAATTTACAGAGAGTAAAAAATGAAGCTGACCTGCTTGAGAAGCCACCAAGAGACAGAGAGAGAAGCATCAGGTCATCACTGTCTAGCTCCTGGCTTCGGGTCATCCTGAGGATCACCTGGTTTTAGTTAAGCTAATTTTAATGAGTTTTTGTTCTTTGCAACCAGAGTCTCCAGCCTATAACAGAAAGACTCATAGAGTGCAAGCTTATTGGAATTTGTAACACACTTTTAGATTCAAACATACTTGAGTTTTAATCATAGATCTACCAGATATCATTTTTCTAAGAACAAACCCAGGATAATAATACTATTTTCCATGGCTCTAGGTAATGAAGGTAGAGAAGTAAACAGAAGCCATACCTTTAAAGACCTAGAGAAGTCAAGCAAGATAAGTTCAGAAAACCCTACATTGACTTTACCAGAAAGAAGGAAGGAAGGAAGGAAGAAATGAAGAAAGGAAAGAAGGAAGGAAGGAAGGAAGGAAGGAAGGAAGGAAGGAAGGAAGGAAGGAAGGAAGGAAGGAAGGAAGGAAAGGAAAGGAAAGAGGGAGGAAAGAAGGGAGGGAGGGAGTGAAGTAGGTAATAAGTAACCTTATAAAGAGTTGTTTTGGTAGAAAGTTAAGGCATAAATCAAGTATGAAGGGTGAAAGTAATAAATAGCATAGCAAGAGGTACAACATGGGTGTGGTTCTTTGTACAATTGTTTACTTGGTTTTTAATGCATTAAATTAACTTAATATGGAATTATATGAAGTTTAAACTCTGATGGAAGGACATAGACTCCAAAGAGTGCTCTCATTTTATTAGGTGGTGAAGAAAATTTTGGTATTGATATTAGGTTTATAGGTTTGTGGGCAACATTTTCAAAATGTTCTATTTGATGATTCTGTTTTCTTTGTAGAAGACAACATGGTTTGCCCAAAATATGAAAGGGCTCAATGGAAGGGTAGAAGGAGAGGGCTGAGAGCAGAAGAAAACATTTAAAATGGCACCTGTAGAGAAAGAGAGTAAACTGACAGGGGAAACATAGTGGAATTCTTGGACAACCTTGAAGGCCTGGGGGGTACAATCTCCAGGGCCATTAATTTATAGTGATAATGTCTGCTTGATTGTGTGATTATTTTCAACAATACTGCACAGCCCCTATGCAGACATAAAAAAATGTAAATAAATTTGTTCAACATTAGGTTTGTCTGTGTGACAAAATAATGGGTCAACAGAACTCAATATACATGTAAGGGATTGATTAATATTGTGCACCATGAAATTTAACCTAGCTTGGAGATGATATGAAAATGGAAAATGTATAAATCCCATAGATGTAGAGGAATCTGTACTAGAATTCATGATAAGGCAGAAATAATGAGAACAGCGGTAATTAATATAGTCGTTATTTGTAATATTTTCTGGCTTTTGAACACCTGTGTAATATTTGAGTACTTCTTGCCTTATGAGTCCTGTTTATCCAAGGTAGACACCAAGAAACTTCCTTGGAAAATTTTTCTACCAAAGTATAGGCATGTGAACAATTATCAAGTGCATCCTCTTAGAATATCAATTTTATACAGTGAGCAATGTGAGGAAGTAGGCAAGAGTGGTTCACTTCCTAGCAACTGTATAAGCAAAGATACCTGACTCTTCAAGAGAACTGGCTGGGAGCTTTGAGCATCCAATGACACCAGTGGCATCAATGGTACCAGTAACACCAGTGGTACTGAAGAGGGGCAACAGGGATGTATTCACTAGAGTAGCCCCTAATGGAGTCAAACACCATTCCTGATTTCTGGCATTTAGGCATGGCTCTCTGGCTTCCTTGAGCTAACTAGTATACTTTATTTGTTTGTTTGTTTGTTTGTTTGTTTGCTTACCTAAACTATCTAGATCAGATTATTTTGCAATTAAAAATCCTGACTGATACTCTGAGTGAGATAGGTAGAAGAATTAAAAGGGAGTGATAAAGTTGAACAGTTCTGAATGACGATCTGATCCAGAATATGGCCGTGGAAGTGAATGACTAAGAAGGTAAAGATGTCTGAGAAGAGACACACAAAGGATGGGGCAGCCTGGATGTTGGCTGTTCTTCCAGAGACATTGATGTCACCTTGACTCCTGGAAGGGAGTGAGAGCAGAGCATAAAAGAAAAAATGATGACAACATCTACAGATAACACAAAAACACAACTTACTTCATGAACCTCGAAGAAGGAAACTTACATGAAGGAGGCTGATTTATGGTTCCAACATGGTACTGTGGACTGAGAGCCAATTCATTTACCCTAAGGTTTGGGAATAAGATTTATAGTTTTATTCTGAAAGGGACGCAGGTGATGCGATGTCTTCTGAGAGAGATAACTTTCAAGACAGAAGAGGAATTTTGAGAAAATGCCAGCAAAGAAATCAAGGACGTAGGATATTTGTTAACAATTGAATTGTGGTTTACCAGTGAATAACCAAAAGGTATTCAGGGGGAAAAAAAACAGTAAAGAATAAAATGGCTAAGAATAATGTGGATTTATGTAATCAAAAATATGCATGAGGTTTAATTTCCATCTCCATTGGCTTCTGGTATATAGGGGACCTTCAGCTCTCATTAAGTACAACTAAAGTCTAGACAGACAACCCATCTGAGAGTAACAGTTTACCATCATGTACATTGTATGTGATACCTTCCTGAGTATTCATGTGTACTGAAGTCTGGCTTCTGAGAGAGTTGAGGTCTCTGAACACTATAGGCTTCTCCAAACTCCCTGAAAAGTATATGAATTGAAAACAAAATAAGAGAAGAGACTGATGGCTAAAAGCTGTTGACACCCAGACTTCCAGAGCTTATTTATAGGCTCTGTTGGGAGATGAGGTCTGGAAGATGGGTGAAGACCCAATGGGACCTAAGGTGGCATGACTGGAGGTAAGTCCTTCCATGTGTCATATGTGACAGTAAGAAACCTCACACTTACATTAGTAGAACTTCATTTCATGATTATTACAGCTATTGGTAACTTCAACCTGTGGGGTCCTATAAAAGTCACTTTACAACTTCTTTTAAGCAGGAGTCATTTCGAGTACATTAAGACAACCATCTGTCTTCCCAGAGTCTCTTTTTCTTCCATTTTTATATCTCATTTTCTTATACTGTTTCATAACCAAATTTCTTTATTACCATTCTCAGTTTTGTTGTGTTTCTTTTTAAAAGGGCTGAATGAAATAGTGTTGTTTTTAAATTAAATTTATTGGGATGACATTGGTTAATAAAATCATATAGGTTTCAAGTGTACAATTCAATTATACATTATATGTATATTACATTGTGTGTCCACCACCCAAAGTTAAATTTCCTTCTATCACCATATATTTGACCCCCTCTTTATCCCTATGCTTTAGCTTACCTCCTTTGCTCATGGGTCTAAACTGTATAAATGTAGCCTAAGATAACAGCAGCTTTTTAGTCAATCATATCTAATGTCAATTCTTATAGTTTAGTATCAATTGAAATTCTTAAGTCTTTCTTACAAGTGTCCTTAAGCTTAAATTATGTTTGTTTATTGGTGGAATAGACCTTAAAAAGAGAGCCTTATATTTATTCTTCTATTTGACAAATATGTATTGGGTACTAACTCTATGTTTGGCACTTTTCTAGGAGCTGGGAATACAATGATCAGAACAAACCAAAACCCCTAATTTGATGAAGCTTAAATTCTACTTGGGGGAAGCCAAAAATAAATGAGGTAAATATACATCAATATCACGTTAGATGACATTTGGCATTATGAAAAATACAGGCATGAAAAAAATAGAGACTGCTAATAGTTGGAGGTACAATTTTAAATAGGGAGTCAAAAAAGAATCTTCCTGAAAAGGTGGAATGTCAATGAAGACCCCAAAGAGTTGAAGGAATGTATCATGATCGTACCTGAGGGATGAGCATTTATTTCAGTATCAAAGCTCTGAGGTAGGGCTCACCTGGCCAGTTCATGAAATAGCAGAAAGGCCAACATGACAGATGTGGCAGGAAGGAGAAAGAAGCGGGAGAAGAAAGAAGAGAAATAACAGTGCAGCGCATCGAATAGGGCCTTCTAGACCATAGTAAGTACTTTGTCATTTACTCTGAATGAGATGGGAACTATTGGAATGTTTTCACCAGAGGAGTGATTTGATATTCTTTCAAATGAGATCCTCTGGCTCCACTATGTTTTGTAAAAAAGTTATTTGAAAGAATGTGGCCAGTTAGGAAGTGATTCCTCCAATCCAGAGGCAATATGATGGTGGTTTGTTCAGGATTGTAGAAGCAGAAATGATGAGACAAGGGTATATATTTTTTGTTAATAGACTGAGTGTGGATGCTATAGACTGAACATATGTGTTCCCCCCAAATTCACATGTTTAAATCCTAACCCCAGTATGATGGTATTTGAAGGTAAGGGCTTTGGGGAGTAATTAGATCACAAGGGTGGAGCCATTTAACAATGCATTTGTTCATGTGTGTATTTCCATGCTGTATTTTCCAATTTAACAATTTAAAAAATAAAAGAGAAACCTCAAGGATCTTCCCTTCCTATTCCAGCCTCCTTCTTCTTAATATACACACAAGGTCTGAGGAATTTTCAAAGTAGGATAGGAGGTTGAAGGGAGTTGAAAAAATAAGAGAATTAGCCCAGTTTGTTTTGTTGTTGTTGTTGTTGTTGGTTGGTTGGTTGGTAGAGAACGTAGGGTAAAGAGGAGTAAGAGGAAAGAATGAGGCATCTGACCTACTCTATGAGATCCAGGGAGAGAAGAATAACATTCTGCTGTGTATCAGGTGGTACAATTCTTCATTTGAGCAATTTTGGTAAATAATCAAATAACTTTTCAAGGGAAAAATATTAAAGTGTTAGCAGTCAGCGTAGTAGTGTATTCTCCACAGACATTTAGCTGAAGGGAGAATTACTGGAGTGATGGAGGTTAGACAGAGCGAGGAAATGAGATCTAGCACACAGAGGGGAGGTTTGCCTTCAACAGGGCACAGAGAATTCTATGATAATGGGGCAGGGAGCAGACTCTAAAAGGACAGAAGCTAAGAGGTGGGAAGATGTGTATGCATGTGGCAGTTGGCTGAAATTTTCTTCTGATAGTCAGTATTTTTACATATGAATAAGAAAGCAGGATCATTAGCTGGAATAAAGATTGCGGTGAGGTTGTTGGAGGGTTGAGGGCATTTTCCACAATTTCCTAAAGATTATTAGATGTTTTATTCTATAATATAATTCAATGGTTAACACCTATAAGCTAGAATCTCAAGGAGGAGAGTTTATGACAAAATCAATGAAAAGGAATAATTTAAAGTTTTAAGAATATATACCTATATAACTATACCTCCATATTTTATACTAGTATAAATATTATTATAGATAACTCAGATAATCTTCAATTATAATTTAATTAGTCTAGAGTCACCAAATTCACTAGGCTACCTAGAAGTCCCCCACCTGACCTTGACCATGCAAAAATACATACATACATGCATGCATGCATGCATGCATACATACATGCATACACATACATGTGTAATTTAATTTCAATGTATCATTGTCATTGGCTCATTACCTGAGCTTAAATTTTATATGAAGACTATCCAAAATCCAAGTGTGTAAGATAGGGGCTCAGGAAAAAATAAAGAAAGAAAGAAAGAAAAGAAAAGCCCAACAGAACCTTTTTACATCAGAAATTCTAGTTTCTTTCTCTTTTTGTCCTCATTCTGAGAGTTTCCTGAGGTTGACAGTCTCAGTTTCATAAGATTTTATATAATATAGTACCAGCCTAACATTCAATTTAGAGACCATGAGAACGTGCACTACACCAATAAATGGGTGATGTGGGATTTATGGAAAAAAGAAGGTCACTATTATTCTCCACCAAATAAACTTCTCTATTGTTTGCTGTTTCCACAATAAGCATGTCTAACTGTTTAAGTTAAAAAGTAAAGGTTTATTGTTGTTTGTTTCTTTAAAAGAAACAAGTCTTTTCCTTAGGAATCAATAAACTCTAATGATGACAGCTTTGAATTGGAGCGCCTGGGTTTGTAGCCTGAGTCTGCTACTTCTACCTGTGTGAACTTGGGCATGTTATTTAAACATCTGATGCCTTTGTTTGTTTACCTACAAATGAGGTAAATGTGTTCTTTCCTATACTATTAATAGAGTTAACATATGCTGAATCTTTAGAAAAATGATGACCATGTAAAAGCGCTTAATAAATGTTAACTATTACTATTATTCCTTTGAATAGTGATATTTCTTCATTTGTGGGGTTTGTTTTGTTTTGTTTTGTTTTGTTTTAGTTTTAAGCTCAATCTCCTCAAGTCTCAAAATAGCATATTTAATGTTTATTTTACTATATTCGTATGTTACATTTCCTGTTCATGTATTAGGACATTTTTTAAAAGTCCCTTTTAACATAGGTTATGAACACTTGTACTTTTTTAAACCACCTATCATTTCATCTCTTTCCTATAATTTGAGAAATTAATTTACATCTAACCAGTCCTAGTGAGAAAGCAGTTTCTCTCTGATGAAGCTGAAAGCTCATTTCCCAGCTTCCTTTGTAGCTAGGGTATGCCAAATGTAACCCAGAAATGATCAATCAGATTTATCCAACTTAAACAATGAACAGGAGTTAATGATTTTAAGATTCAGGAGCCATGCAAACTCCATCTGGTGGCAGAGAATGGCAGCAATGGCAAAAACAGGTTTGGGAGACATCTGGGACAAGCCAAGCAGGGTAGTGCTTGGTATCTGGTGCCTTAGTCTGGTGCTGTGAACCTTGATGGTCAGTCTCAGCACCAGAGGCAGCAGTGTCTCCACAGGATTCTTTTGGGGCATGTTACTAGCCTCCTTAGCTGATGCCTCGCTCCCTCATTCTTACTTTTCAAATCCTACAGTCAGTAATGTTCCCAATATCCTCTCAGTAAATTAATTTTCTGCTTAAATCTGTCAGAGTTGTTTTCTGATCTTTACAACTAATGAACCTTGACTGACACAATTTAGTTTCATGTACTATTGCATGGCTGAATGTATACTCCCTCAACTAACCTTCCTCTCATAGCACCCCGCAAATATCCCATATAGAAACAAATTATCCTGTACTAGATTTATAGAAAGAAGTTAAATTAATAGAAAACATACAGAATACTGTGTTAGTTTCTTATTACTGCTGTAACAAATTGCCATAAACTTAGTGACATGATATGAGTCAGGCAGCAAAAGTTGAAAATGATTTGATTTCACTCATATGTGGAATAGAAAACTGAAAGCAACAAACAGACATGACAAACAAACAAACACTCATAGACACAGACTGTGTATTAGTGGTTACCAGAGGGGATGAACAAGTGGGAGTTAGATAGATGTAAAAGGAGTCAAATATTTGGTAACGGAAGGAAATCTAACTTTGGGTGGTGAACACACAATGCAATATATATGATATACTGTTGAATTGCACACTTGAAACTTATTTGATTTTATTAATCAATGTCACCCCAATAATTTTTAATAAAAAAAAATTTAACCCATAAATTTATTTTCTTATAGTTCTAGAGCTAATAAATTCAAAATGTCTTACAGGCTACAATCAAGGTGTTAGAAGGATTTGTTTCTTCTGCAAGCTCCAGGGAAGAATGCATTCCTTGCCTCTTCCAACTTCTAGAAGCTACCCACTTTCCTTGTCTTATGGCCATACCCCTTGAATCTCTTGCTTCCGTTCTCACGTGTCCTACTAATGACTCTGGTCTCTTGCATTCCTTTTATAAGGACCCTTATAATTATATTTAGGGCCCACCAGGATAATCCAGGAAAATTTCCCCCTCCCAAGATTCTTAATCAAAAAAAAAAAAAAAAGATTCTTAATCATATTTGTAAAGTCTCTTTTGCTGTATAAGGGAAAGTTTACTGGTGCTAGGGACTAGGATGTGGACTTCTCTAAGGAGCCATTATTCATTCTTTCACAAGCGCCTGTACCACTTATTACTGAATACAGCCTAAATTAAGTAATCCCAGGTTCTTGGGGAGCCTTTGACCTCCCGTGTATTAGAAGTCCTCAGTCTCTGCCAGCCCTCAGCCCACTTCCAGGGATTAAGAAGACTCAACTTTGCCTAAAAGAAGGCCAGTGTGGCTGCATAATGGTGGACAAAGAGAGAAGAAATGAATCACACAGGGACCTGTAGACCATAGACATCAGTGTTTCTGGTTCTTGGGCTTTTGGACTCAGATTGTGAATTACACCATCAGCCACCCAATTCTCAAGACTTTGGATTTAGATTGAATTACACCATCAGCTCTCCTGGTTCTCCGGCTTGCAAATTAGAGATCATGGGCCTTCTCAGCCTTCATAATCACATGAGCCAATTCCAAATTACCTCTTACATAAAATAATGACAACAACAACAATAATAATAATAGAAAGAGACACTTCCTGATGGTCTCACTGGGTGATCATATAGTTGACTTTACACGTCAGGAGCCTTTACCATGCGGCACATCTCTTCTTGTGGGACAAAAAGGCCTAGTATCATCAAAGCAGTGGCTCACTCTCTCTATGGTCACTCTACTCTACCTGGTCGCCTTTGCTTTCCCTTGGACATCTCAATTAGCTCTGCAGAACTCCACACAGCCTGTCCTTCTGAAGGTCAAGTGTCATTCAGTGAAATTAAGAATTCACAGTATTTTTTGGTTTCAGTGCATCAGGGTATCATCTGTCTTTATTCTTGCTCTGAGTCTCATTCCTTTCCTTTCTTTTGGTTGGTCAACTCATGCCTTTGTTTCCTTCCAACTATTAATATAAGGTACCTCCTTGTTTTATGTCATTATATTTCCTTTGTTTTCTCTAGAAATGTGAGTCATCTTCAAATATTTGAAGGGTGATCACGTGATTGAGAGATTCAAATCATTAAGGATAGCTCTAGGGGAAGAACTGAGGAACTAGTCACTGGAAATAATGATGAAATAGATGTTGGTTTATTTAAAAAAAAAAAAAGACTTTCAGACAGTCCTCTTTAGAGGTAGAATAAGCTACCTTACAAGTGAATAATTCATTAGAAGTATTCAGGCAAAGGCCAAGTGATCATCCATCAGGAACAGTGTTTTAAATAGAGGAAATTCTATCACTAAATAAATAGTTGAATCCAATGATCCCTGAATTCTTTCAATTCTATATTTTATTATTCCAAGTCATACAGTATATGTATTAAAATGTGGTTTTTCTTGTGTTTGATACTTATTTCATATTTACAATACTTCTTTTATGTTGGTAGTGGCTCTTATTTTGTATAAAAGTAGATATAAGTATGAAAATAAAAGTATATGTTCAATATGAAAGTAAAAGGATAAGAAGATAGGGAAAAAAATGTAGTCATTTTTATTCAGTGTGAGATGTTCTGTGAGGGTGCTTATGAGACTAGAGTTGCATTAGTGGAAAGGACCAGGAATATATGCCTAATGTGTGCTAAGACTTTTAAAACCAATTATCTTGTGATAATACATATATTACCAGGAGCTTGAATAAAATATGTGTGATACTTGGGTACTAGCAAGTCTGCCCCTAAGAAAATGTAGGTACAGTAAGTTGAAACCTGAGCACAAAAAGCCAAATTCAACTAGGGAATTGGAAGGTAAAGAAGCCAAGAGAACAGATGGGCAGAAGAGGCAATGAGGTTAGCCACAATTTCTGTGATAGTGAGGCTTCTGCCAGTGGTGCCACCATTAATGCTCGCCATCCAGAAAGGCACGCCATTAGCTTTTATTAAAGTTAATTCTTGAGATTATATCACATCATCATAAAAGATCTAGTTCTACTATCACTCATTTTACTTGGAATGCTATTCTAGCAAATACGCCCAAATTTAACTTAATAAAGTTAAGATTAGGGAACTTTCTAAGCCATGTACAATAATCAGAGAAGTGCTTATTGAGTGAATTATTCACTTGGCCAGAGTGTATATGTGTTCCATCTGGAACTGGTATGAGGCATAGGATTAGTTCTTTGCAGTAGGAGTTAAAGAGAGTTCAGAGAGTTTAGAAGCTAAACTTTTATTGGAAAACCCTATTTTAAAAATAGAGCAAAGTGGGTGTTAGTCCTCTGGAGAATGAGGTGGTCTCCCCTGATGTCCCTTGAGAATGCCCATCAGAGAGATGCCTCTGGTAACCCTGTTACCAGAGAATTCATACTATATTCTTTGAAACTAAAGGGCATCATTTTCAGGAAGTTCTGTATGTTTAGAGTTCTGTATGTTTTTAAAATTCAGTTTTTTCCTAATGTTTTCTTATTTTCTTGATAATTTCTTTAAGTTAAGATAGTCGTTCAAATACCTACCTATGACTTAGCTCTAACTTTCAATACTTTATAACCAATTAATGGTCTCTCATGTTCAAAAATCTAAAAAATCAAGCTAAAAACATATAAAATACATCAATAATATCCTTCTACTATTAAACCCAACATTAATTATTTAGTTTCTGCCAAATATCATTCATTATATAATACTAATGTTATCTGAATTTTCTGGCTTTGTTTTTGATTTATAAATGTTTTAAGGTTTTAATTTCTAGTTGTGTTAAAAGCATTAAGTATAAGAAATTTATGCCTGGTAATATGTTTATGGATTTTTTTTAAAGTAATATTTTGATAATAATCATAAAGTCAACATGGGGAAAATCTATTTTAAAAAATAAATCTATGTATTTATTATGTGTGAGTAATCTGGATTTGTGCCTGTTATAAATTATAGACATCAACTTGCTTTTGATTGATAAGGAAAGAGAATCAAAAGAATAATCTTAAGGAATAGAGTGCATGTGAGAGCTTAGGGCTCACTTGTTTGATGCCCTAGAGAGAGATTCAGAACAGCTCATACACCTGAGAAGAGAACCCCAAGGGCCCAGCTGAATGAGGATGAGACAGAAGAAAGTACGAGGGAATGTGGAATTTCCTGTAGACCCATCTCTGATCTTTGGTTTCTTCTACTCCTTCTTCTTATAGTAACAGCAAGAACGAGAAAAATTGCAACATACTTAAAGAACATGTCATGCTAAATATGTTTTCATAAAGTAAAAAAAGAAATCAACCGAACTATTATTTTCTATAGGAAAATGTTCTACCAGTTCCTAAACACTAATTTATACAGAAACTTTGGGAAAGTAACATATTAGTGAGTTGGAGACTACCTATAATGTTTTATTTGTGTCCTTATATGTCTCAGATATCTTAATATCTAATATACATGTACATATTACATGATACATAATATAATATATAATTGAAATATACTAAATAATATGTACAATCCTGCAGGTGTTATTAGAAAGACAAAATTCTCAAACATTTCAGCAAAAGTTCATTTTCACATAAAAGCATAGCACTGTCTACTTTCTGCTAACCTACATGTTTCATGAGAGGTAAACAGTATATTATTCAGATAATGGGAAATGATGAAAAATTATTATCCAGACAGATCATTCCTGTGACAGAGCAGAGGAAGGTGCAAGCAACTTTTGCTTCACAGTGAGAGAATTATCTAGATTATTGCTCCAATTCAGTAGTTTACCTTGGAAGTAAGATTTTGAACTCAGAAGCCTCTAAGGCTACAGCAGCTCTACCTTCAGACTCAGAAACCATGGTAACCAACCACCACAATGAAGATAACTTCCTGTGTCGCTGTGTATTTTCTAGATATTTACAGCTGAGACTTGAAACACTGCTGCACAATCAGCCAATCCCGCAGAGTCTGTAGTGAGCTTGTTGCCCTTTATTGACATAACTGGTATCAGTTTCTGGATGGATGTGCAGATAAGGCAACATTGTGAAAAGAAAGGATTAACTTTATGCTGTTCTGTTTTGTTGTAATCATTATGTGACAAACTATGGTAGCTCTATTGTATTATTTTAACTAAATTCCCAAGAGGCAGAGAAAAGTGAGGAGATGTAATGTTTTGAACATAAAAACAGATGCTCTTATTTTTTCTAAATATGACATTTATATTTTTCTCATAAAGAAATATCTCAGATATTATGTCTCATGGACTATAAATAAAATAAAAAGCAGACTTCAGAATATGTTGTGTGTGTATATGTTGGAGGACAGTGGTAAAAGCTAGAATTCTATTAAATCAAATACCATTGAAATGTAGAAAGCTTTATCATTTTGGGGTTTCACATTTTTTAAATGTATCATTAAATAAACAATACTAATTAGCATGTAAGTCTTTCATTCATAGCACCTAAAATATACTGAAAGAGCGTAATAGTTTACTTCAGTCTTCTGCCACATACTAGCTGTGTGACCTTGGGCAAGCTACTTACCATCAATACCATGCCTCAATTTCATCATCTCTAGAATGGAGATAATAATAGTTTCTATTTCTTTAGACATTCATGAAGAGTAAATGATATAATATATGAATATAATTCATAAATACACTTAGAATTTAGTGTTTCATAAATGTTAGCTATTATAATTATCATGATAATTATTTTACTATTATTGACCTATTTAATATAAAATTGGATTTTCAAAATAAAACAAAAAATTGAAGACCAAAAAGTTAAATAAATAAATACTAGAGAAAAGGTAATAGATACACAATTGCTTGAAATTATTAAAAAAATAAAATTATTGTCTTTTTAACTGGGAAAGGTCTTAGTGATCATTCAATGCAAAAGACACATTCATTGTACAATTGTGACACTAGAAACAAGAGGAGTAGTCGCTAACCCAGTGTCCTGGAGCTGGTCTGGGGTATAGAGGAAGGTTAGGAGAGGGCATTAACTCAAATTTCCTAATTCCTAGTCCATTTCTACTCCATTACACTAAATTTCTTTATAATTCTTATACTAGAGATGACCTATATTAAACTCAGCTTTCAGGAGATGCAACTTAACTTGAAAAGTTAAGAAATCTAGTAAATAAGATTTTTCTATTATGTGTGTGTGCATGCCTAAGTGTAAGTGTGCACAAATGTATATGTTGTGTTCTTTAATAGCTGACAATGACAAAGTAGCTTCTTAGCTTGCTGATAGTGTTATTACATGTTTCAAAGTTATCGGTAGGTGCATTTCAGAGGCTAAGTATATCAGCTTTGAAATCAGACAGACCAACATTCGAGTTTCTAATCCTGACTCACATTTTAATCGTTATGACTCAGTTTCCTTTTTAGTAAAATCAGGGAAATAATAACTCCCTCATGGCTTTGTTGTAAGGGTAAAATGAGATAAAATAGATATAGCCCTTAAACTACCTATAACAGTAAATGTTAGCTATAATCATTATCGAAGCTAAGTACTTCTGATTACAGATCTGTAAGTAAGCAATTCCTTAGTGCTTTCCCAGTATTTCTATGTCCAGTTTTTCATTGCTAAATTTTACACATGGGTGAAGCAAAATCAGGAATATTTGGTAAAATCTAAGGGTTTTTGGAAATACTGAGCTCTATTCACTCCTGAACATCTTAACACACGCAATGTCTAGATTGATATCAGAGTCTCTTTCTTAGTTACATAAAGAATCATCTGGGGAACTTTTAATTTCCAAGTCTTCCTGCCAATTAAATTGGAATTTCTGAGGTAGGACCCGGGCATGAGTAGTTTGTAAAGCTCTCTGGGTTTCCAGTGTCTGCCTAAGGATGATAACTATTTAATGATATTAGGTATGATTACAAATCCTTTGGATGGCAGGACACAAAATTCACTCAGATAGATGAAAAGCAAATTCTTTTTCATTTACTCCTCCAAACAAGAGAAGGCTGCCATGTAAAGCTACGTAGGGGGTTGTCCCCAGTGACGTGGTAACAATAAGCTAGAACTGTATGAGGTTTATATATGGTAAGCGGGGTGGGATTATCTAGGGTAGGGGGAAATTAGGTAGGTTTCATGGGCTTCCTGGAGATTGGCTATTTTGAAAAATTCCTCAGGCCCAAGGAAGAAGGGGCCATCCCTAGAAGTTACGTATCTGGGGCTCTCTCGCGGTTGGGTATATGTGTACTATAACACAGTGATGTTAGAACTTGACAGGGGAAGTAGTTAAAGTGGGAGCTTAACAAACTGCCTACGAAGAGAAATTGAGAGTTTTTAGCCATGATTTCAAAACTGAGTCAGGATATCATTTGTGAAATATTACAAGAACCAATGCTCTAGATCCTTATATAAAATGCACTGCTCTGTCAATGTATTCATACAGCAGTGCATTAAAAGATGACATCATAAAAAGAGCACCGTATTGTTGATCAGAAGACTCGAGTGCTGGATAGGGCTCTGTCACTTACCAAATATGAGACCAAATCAATTAATCTGAGGTTTTGTTTCTTTATCTATCAAATAAGTAGGACATCTGCCCTGTCACCCTCACAATGCTGTGATGAGGATCAAATAAATCAATACCGATGAATAAGTGCTTGGTAATCATTAATGTTCTCAATGTAAGAAATAATTTTTTATTAGGTGTTAGTCTTCTTGGCATGAGATAGGAGGGAGTTGAGATAAGCAGATAAGGGAAGGCAGAAGAAAAGAGAAAAAGAAGTTGGTAATTGAAAATAAACGTAGCCTTTTGGCCAAGACTAATGCTAAAAGCAAGCTCTTTTTCTTTTGTCACATACCTGGGAGGAGTTAAGGGTCCTCTCCAGTACTGTAGGAAAACAAGCATTCTTCCCTCAAAATGGTTTTCCTAATCCATTCATTTTTTTTCAATTCCCTTGCATTCTCCCAATCCCATAATACAGCAGCCAAGTGCTCAAACTGCCCTTTATAACCCTTCTGGAGAATCCTGTCCATTCCTCTCCCTTAACATTCTCTCCCACCACACTGCCACACTTCTCATCACTTGCCATTTGGAAACCTCCTGACAGACCTTCCAGCCTCCAAAGCTTCTTCCAAACCAGCCCATCCTCTGGCCTCAGGCTGATATTTCTAAAGTACAAATCTGTCCAACTCAATTCCTGACTTAAAATCTTTACTTCAAGTTTGTGAAAGGTACCACTCAGTTTCACCCTCTATACCTTTTACGTGTTGATTCCTCTGCCTTGGAATTTCATCCTACCCTATCCATAAGAGAAGCTATAGTGAAGAGAAACCAATTCCTTACTTTAATATTTATGGGAGATGAAGATCGATTATTCCTTATATTTTAAAAATTAAATTAACTGACTGTTTATTTTATTAAAGAGATTTGCTCTTTATTCAGCATACATGAAGCCTTTTAAAAATACTGCATGTTGCTCTCAGAATTATAGATGGAATATGAAATAAAAAGCTTCCAAACCAAAAATGAATCTTGAATAGGATGTAGTAGACAAAATTTTAGGATAGCCCTGTGTAACCCACAGTACACACACAACTTCTCCCAGTTATTCAATCAAACATTAATCTAAGTACTGCTACGAAGGGATATTGTAGATATAATTAAGTTCCCAAGTCAGACCACCTTGAGACAGGGTTTATCAGATGAGCCTGATCTAATCACATGAACCCTTTGAAAACAGAACATTTTCTTTGGCAAGTGGCAGAGGAAGAAGTCAGAGACCTGAAGTGAAAAAAGGATTTGACCAACATACCATCACTGGCTTGAAGGTACAGGGAACCAGGTAGCAAGGAATGCAGGTGACACTTAGGAGCTCAGAGCAGCCCCTCGCTGACAGCCAGCATGAACATGGGGATCACAGTCTTATAGCTAAAAAAAAGTGAATTTTGCTAATGATTAATTAAAAATGAGCTTGAAATATTTTTCTCCAGAACCTTCAAATGGAAATTCTACCTAGTGGACATCTTGATTTCAGCCTTGTGCTATCTTAAGCAGAAAATCCAGCCATGCCATGCCAGACTTCTGACCTATAAAACTGTGAGCTATTAAATGGGTGCTGTTTCAAGCCTCTCAGTTTGGTAATTCATTACACAGCAATAGGAAACTAATACAAGGGGCTTTTCAATATATTGACAACTGTTCTCTCTTATTTTTTCCTTAATTTCCTTCTCTTCCCTTTGTGCGCTTGGCCTAGTGAGCCCTTGTTTTTGTCATATTAATTGAAAGTACATAATTTTATTTATTAGTAAATTTATTTTAAAGATACCAGGAGTGACCCCTAAAAGGCAATAGGACTTTCATGCATGACCACATATCCCTTTGGTCTCCATCGTGCCAGCTCCCACAACTTCCCAGTGAGACTACAAGGGGTAGGTATAGTGACTCAGGACTATTAAGAAACTTACCCTAAGGAACACAGCAAATGATAGAACCTGGACTTAAATATAAAGCTAAACTTAAATCCAGCTCTGTCTCTAATTGTTTGTACTTGTGTAGTCAATTTACAGAAAGTTTAGCAAAATGAACGGCTATTATTACACCCCAATGTTTAAATGTTCTTCGGTTCTCTATCAGGACTACGTCACTGTCTATTTCTCTGTGTGTGTGTCTCTCTCGCTCAAAATACACATGTAATTTTTATGCTTTTCTTTTTCCTCTTCCCCTACCCTGTCCTCACCACACAAATATATAATTACCTTTTCTTTCTTTCATCATGTACTCTATACTTCTCAAAGTCATGCACTTAGAAGATTAGCTTTTACATCCAACGTGTCCTATGAAGGTGGTTGCTCAAATAATAAAATGGATATAGCCTCTGGATTGAAATTATGCCAACTCACTTAGGAAAATCAAGCAAAAAAAATAGTTGTTTTTCTTAGCTTAGTAGGCAAAAATCAGAAAACAGTTCTTTGAAAGGAAATGCTATTAAAATTAAGATTTTTACAAAAACAAACAAACAAAAAAAAAAACAACCATAAAATTAGGCCCAAAAGTTACCATGTGAAATTAAGTCCTTTGGAATTTCTGGAAATCTTGGGGGAGCATTGGCATTTCCAGAGAATATGGGTTGAGGGATCTAGAATTTATGTCACTTCTCTTGGTACTTCAGTTTCCTAATCTGTAAAATGGATTCAATAGTGGGATCCACGTCATAGGTTTATTTGAAGAGGAAATGATTTAATAGTTATAAATCACTAAAAATAATGTTTGGCACATGGTGTTATATAAATGTTTATTAAATAAAAATGAATAAGTTGAAATAAATAACAAAAAATAGCTAAAGCAATATGCAATTGGCAGAGAATCAATAGAACATATTCAAATCTACACATAGATGTGGATATGTAATAAGTCAGTATGTGATGAAGATCATATTTCACCTCAGTGAGAAAAGAATGGAGTGTTCAATAATTGGTGTTGGCACAACAGCTCCCTTCTGATTTTTCTTCCAATTTCTCGGTGAACCAAAGCTGTGAAAAGAAGACACTAAGTTCATATTGACCTTACTTTTCCCTTCTCTTAAGCATTGATCTAGCTGAATAATTTATAGTTACAATTCAGTGTATGGATTGTGATCTCTAAGCTCCCAAACTACACATTTCAACATTATTAAAGTCTACAGCTCTTTCTCTTGTGTTTTCTCACAGTTGCCTTTAACTCTATCTTTAGAATTAGAAAACTGATTTAGACATAATTAAATATGTGACTGCATCAAGATATATTTCTATACAATATGTCTCTGGTCTGGTTGTTTCTAGTGTGTTTAATGTTCAGATGTTTTAGTGTGAGCAGTAAACATTCTTCCTTACACAGCCTTGCTTTTTCTAGTGCGGAGAAGATGAAGCTGGTAACTAAGCAGTTTAAGCTGACCACACATTCAGTTAAGCAGGGTTAGTGGTCTGCTGAGAGCACCTGCCCCAAGCCAAGAGCCTGACTGTACAGTGCATGGTTTGCGAGTGTGTTCCCTTCCCCTGGCCTCTTAGTGCACCCTGCTGGACTCCCTTGGGAATGCCACCTGCTCTTACAAGATTCTTACATACACTCACAAATGAAACATAGCTTCTAATGCTATGATCCCAAAAATATTTTCCTCTGTTTCCTTGGTTCACAGACTGACTCAAATAATAAAGATTTAGGTATCAATAGTTTCTGCAAAAGCTTGATCTTTAAAAAAATGTATATTTTTTAAATAAATTCATTTATTTAAATTAGTTTCAAGTATACAGTACATTGGTTAGACATCTATATTGTTCATAAAACGATTCCCCCAACTGCTCCCTCCCTTCCCTGGCCCTCCACCTAGCCAATATATTAATGTTAACTGCATTCCCTGTGCCGTGCTCTCCATCCTCATGCCCAACTATCAACTACTAATTTGTACTTCTTTAATCCTTTGCTCCATTCTAATTTTATTTTTTTATTTATTTTTATTATGGTGACATTGGTTAACGAAATCCAGTAAGTTTCAGATGTACAGTTCAACAGTAAAAGGCATGTATATAAAAATCTAGCATTCAAATTGGTTATGAGCTTAGTCATAGAACTATTAAATGGCAGAGTCTGGGTTCACATTCTGACTCCTAATCTTTTTTCCTTCTTTTTCCTGATATAACCAAGGTATTTTTGTTCCTTTTATCTACATAAACTCCTGATCTTTATCTGAGTTGAGGTTAAGGACAAAGACTTCCATAGGTTAAATTGGGATATCCTGGGCTTTAGTTTTCATTTGCAAAGTACAGTGGTGGGTAATAAACAAGAAGCACTCTTCGTAAAGAGATATCCAGTGCAATCTCTGCACAATTCAACAACATACTGCACGATGTATCAATCCCCTATTTTTTAAATTTTCTTTAGCATCTAGAAATTTAGAAAGTATAATCTACGTGTTTATTTCACAGAAACTTTCTGTCACTAAGAAATAAATTAGTTTCTGAGGAAAGCTAATAAAAATTTTCTGCAGGTATTTATTTTTACCCATGAATTTTTAGAAGGGAGATTATGTAGGACACAGAAGGAAGCCCTAATACAAATTCTAATTGTGACATTTAGAAATTTCTGCCTTGCCAAATAAAGAAATGTCATGCTAACATAATGTTTTTATATGTATACTCTGGCTACTGATTTTTATAATAAATTTTATGAGAGAGAGAAAAAGTTCTCCCTGTGTTTTCATAGACAAATGCTCTAACTGGACATCACAATAAAAGTAATGTCAGCAACGAAGGAAATTATTCTAATTCCAGAGACAATGAGAAGAAGAAGGAACGCCCAGGCACACAGAACCATGTTGGTTGGGTAATAGGCAATACAAAATAAATTTTAAGCATATTTTCTAAATTAAGGGTAACTGGATTGTGCATAGAACTTTTACACATTAAAAAATTGTCATTATAAAAAAAGCAAAATTGATTTTCTAAGTTACCCTAATCTATTGTACTTTCTCTTATAGAATAGACATTTTTATTAAAGTTTAACACACCAAAGACAGAAATCATAAGTCAATAGGTCAATGAATTTTCACAAAATGAGCATGTTAATGAAACAAGCACTAAGATGAAGAAACAATATTCCTGGTAGCTCAAAAGACCCCTCACGCCCTTTCAAGGGACTATCTTCCAGGTATAGTTGCTCTAACTATTCTACCTTCTAACACCATAGAATAGCTTTGCTGATGCACTTTTAAATAGAAACAGCTCTTCTATTTTATATTAGTAGTATTACCCATTTAATATTAAATCAAATATATAATAATTAGAAATATATGTTTTCCTAAGGTGTTCTTAAGAGGAACTGTTTTTCTGAAAGTACATTATTTTGAATTATCAAGATCTGAAAGTGCCAGGTTTGAAAAGATGACTTTTTATCTTGAGGCCCTAAGACAGACGAGGAATGTTGTTGAAAGAAGTCATTGTCAGGTGAGCAAGAGCATCTTTACCGCAACACAAAACACAGCATGGCTTCAGCCGTAAATTCAGAGGTAACTTCTTTTATGTGAAACACTTTATTATTTTATTATTATCAAGAAGAAATATAACTTTGCCTTTAGCCATGTTCAAATCTTCTGAGGGAGAAATATTAAATATATAAACATGTGAGAAATAAACTTCAGCATTGTAATACATTATGAATATATTTGAGGCATAAAATCTATAATAGATGGATAGAAACAGCACTAGTACATTTCATATTTAAAGAAAGTCTCCTAATACTTCATTCTGGCTGAACAATTTATAGATTGGGGAGTTGTTTTCCTTACTCTTCACTCAAATGGTCCATCAATTTTCATGTTCTTTAAAAGTTGGATGATGAATTAATAAGATTTCTCTATTACCAATTTTTTCAAGGTAGAGAATGGGAAAAATAAACTGATTTATAAACCATCTTTATCCCTTGGTAGTTTCTTCCATGAACTGTGGGCCTTATTAAGCATAGTATGAGAAAAAGGAGGAAAGAAATATTATTGCATATATTTACTAAGCAATTGGGTAGATATAGTACTTTATTGGTAGTTGGTTACCTAACAAAATAAATATTCCTACTTCCCATGAATTTAAAGTTCGAACTTAAATTATATCAAGCTTTTCTTCTATTGTAAATCTATAGGCAGTCATGTTCACATTTGTGTAAGAATGGAAAGGAGCAGCCACATGGATAATTCTGAATGATGGATATTACGTAAGCTTTTATCATTGAACCCACTTCTGCCTATGTTTATATGTGGTTCTAATATTTAAGTCACAGCACTTCTAACAAAATGATGAAATAATCTTGTAAAGACCTAACTCATCAAGATAGAGAAAGTAACCACCACTTCTAGTAGATCCAATCTCAACTGTTCCTTAAATCCTACTTCGAGCTAATATATGTAGTCGCTTCTCTGACTAATAAAAAACCTACCATTTCCCATTCCTTTGAAGTTTTCACTCATGTAAGGAAAACAAAAGTTGTAGCTTCAAATTATTTATTACATAGTACAGGAATGGGGCCAAAAGCTATACAAGTAAAGCAAAAGGAAAAGATATTGATTAGAGTAGTTGCTAATTCTTAAAAAGAACTGGATGCCAAACTTTTAACATATTTTACCTCAGGACAATAAGAAGATTGTCAGGCTTACTTTTTAAACAAATTTCCCATCTTAAAGTCCTGAGCAGAGAGGGAGAATGCAAAGAGAAATCTCATAGGATAAAATGAGGTTTTATAAGAGTAATATAGTCCAAGCTGAGTAAGAAGCAGAACCTGAAATAATCCCTTGAATTTGTAGCGAAGGCAGTTTTTGCTTTAATCCAGACATGGGTGTTCTGAGGGCTTAAATTTACTATGAAAAACAGTAGTTCTCAAAGTGTTGTCCCTGAACCAGCAGCATCAGCATTACCCGGAAACTCGTTAAAATGAACATTCCCAGGCCTTACCCCAAACCTACTGAATTAGAAACTCTCGGGTTAGAACCCAGCGTCCCCTGTTTTAAAAGCCGCCCCCCCTCCCCGGCAGGGATGTTGATATGAGCTGAACTTTGAGAACCCCTGGTCTAAAGCAGAAGTCAGCAAATTTTTTCTGCAAAAGTCCAGAGCGAAAACGTTTTAGATTTCACAGTTTGTACTATCCTTTCACAACTACGCAACCATGCCATGTCGTCAAAAAACAGCTATAGGCAATATGTAAATTAATGGGCATGACAATGTTCCAAAAAATTTTTGTCCACAAAAACCGGTTGTGGAGTGAATTTGGCCCGAAGGCCATGGCTGAAAATTGGTGGGAGGAGGAAACAGCAGGTTGCTCACTATTTCTCCGCTTTCATTGGTCCTGACACCTACTGGTGAGTCTATATGGCACCAAAGTACCTTCCAGTGAGTGTCCATGTCTCTGCTTCTACTTAAGAATTTTGCACAAGAAGTACTCAAGCCATCTAGTAACTGCGGTAAGGCACAGAAAGGAAAACAACAGAAAGGGATGAACATAAGCCACCAGTTAGTCAATTCCAAGGCTAAGAAAGAAAAAGTAGCTTTCTGAAATATAAACTCCATAGCCATCATTTATTCGTTTTTGTGTCACTTTCCTAAAGGAAATGTTCCCTATGATCCTATCTATTATCTTCCAGAAACAGAGAGAGAGAGAGACAGAGAGAGAGAAGGAAGGAGGGAGGGAGGGAGGGGGAAGAAAATAAAGAACACATCCATTTGCTTTAGAGTTTAATATTCACATTATAAATAAATATCCATTTACCCCTTATCTTCCTTTCCTTATTGCAGTAAGCATCCTTATTTATACCTTTTGGCTCATTGAGAGAAAAAGAGATGTTTGTAAATGTGTTGAACATCTCCACATGTATGTCCTACTGGACCTCTCAGTAAGTCTCAGATTGAAATTATCACCTTCCCTTCGAAACAGTCTCTCAAATTCTATCAAATATCAGAATCGCTTGGAGAGCTTATTAAAATAGATTTCTGGGGCCCACTCCTAGAGTTCCTGGTTCAATGAACTAGGTCAGGGCCTGGAATTTTTCACATGTAACAAATTTCCAGGTGATGCTGATGATGCTAGTCCAGGAACCACACATCGAGAACCACTCCTCCAAACCATGCTCTTCTCGCTGTGTTCCCAGTCTTAGCTGGCAAAAGCATCACTTTAAATATCTAGGCTCCTGAGCACATCCATCCTTGACTCATCTTGATCTCTCACCCTCACACTAATTAACTGCCAATTCTAATCAAGTGTTCCCCTTCAGTATTTTGGAAATTCAACCCTTTTTTTTTTTTTTACCATCCTCATTGTCAATGAATTAGTTTAGTCCAGCGTTCCCTACTTTTCACATACTTTACATATATAAAAAAAAATAACTATATATGTAAAGCTAAGCAGATCTAATTGTAGTTTGCTACGGATAGCAGACCTGGGACCTCTTCCACCCATCCCCAGGGTTGAGGGATTCATCTCCCTGCACAGATATTCCCATTCATTCCATGGGGAAAATTTATTCTAGGCCCTTGTAATCACATCATGAATATATCTGTAGCTGTCTAGGCATTCTACCTAATTTCACCTTCGGCATTTCAAACACACTTTCTACTAGCCAAAGTGAGTTTTTAAATTATAAGTTAACCAAATACTCTAAGACCAAATACTTGTTATCTCTCTTTGCACCTTACAAAATGAACATTAAGTTTATTTAGTTTTGCACACACTGTGTATCAATCA
The DNA here is from genome assembly GCF_000325575.1 of Pteropus alecto. Classification (NCBI taxonomy): domain Eukaryota; kingdom Metazoa; phylum Chordata; class Mammalia; order Chiroptera; family Pteropodidae; genus Pteropus; species Pteropus alecto. The sequence continues at coordinate 14,461,657 of NW_006494612.1, read as the reverse complement.
ATCCCAGCAGTACACAGATATCACACTCAAAATAGGATAATTTAAGGAGAGTTTCTTTATAAAGGTGAGGATGTAGAGCAATGATTCTTAAATGGCACTGGTTTTACTCCTGGGGACACTGGGCAATGTCTATAAACATTGTCAAAACTGAAAGGGGGTGAGGGGAAATACTACTGGCAACTGATAGGTAGAGGCCAGGGGTACTGCTAAACATCCTAAATTGCTTAAGACAGTGCAGTACAAGAAAGAATTAGACAACCCAATATCAATAGCGCTAAGGTTGAGAAACCTGGTCACAGACTAAGTTCTCATTAAATGTTTGTCATATTGAACTAAACCTGAACTGAAAACACAATTCGCTAGAACAACTAACTCTGCTTGAATCAACTGAAGAGGCTATCACCTATGATGGGTGATCTGTGCAGAATGATGGAATCTCTGTCTCATGTGGGCTCTGATATCTAGTTTAAGTTCAGCTTTTTGAAAGACTGATCTGCCCCAGTTAGTAGCTTTTATGTGGCTGAAGGTTCTCAACTTCCCTGAGATGCTTTGTGAGCCCAGTGTGTAAACATTTTGCTCCAAGGAAAATCCTCAAAAATAGGTTTATATATCTATTTAAGGTAAAAAATGAAAAAGTCACATTAATGCATTCACAAAATACTCAGTGAGAGCTTACTATATTACAAACACTATTCAAACCAAGTTTAAAAACAGAACTAATATAATCAAAAGAAGGTTTACCTGATGTTATAGGTAAATCTTTTCTTAACACTTAGGTTAGAGCATGAGATCTGTTCTTTTTACTTTGCCCCATATGCAAGAAAGACAGTGAAGTCCCAGTGATAAACCCTACACAATAGAAAGGAGAGAGAAAAGATTTTCTTAGCCCGTTGGCACCACCCTCTATAATGTCAAATGAAATCACTTATGGTTTTGCATAAGGAAATATTCTATTTTCCAACCACATGGTACTAACAAAAATGAAAAGGCATTTCTGTTCTTGACTAATTAGAGCTGGAGGTATATGTTTACGAGTTATTCCTCAGAAATAATTAACTAATATCTATCTCAATGAAGGCAGAATAGTTGATAGTCTATATTGTGTCATTTGTGTGTCACTTGCCCAAAGTATATTCATTTATTATTTAATGGTAAGACAGGTGGGAAACCACATGGTACAGTTGCTTCTATTCTCTCTCCTGCTTTCACACCAGAAATTAGTAATCAATCATGGCACTCTTTCTCCCTGAGCCCGGGCCTGGTCTCAAATTCCTTCTGTATATGACACTTCAGGAGGCTACTATTAATAGATAGGAATTGGCATTTCAGATAAAATCTGCTTGTGCTTGCTTGGCAAAGATATTAACTTGGGCAGCCTTATTAATGTATAAATATATACCTGGAAAGAGTAACTCAATGACACTATATTATTTTATTTAGTTTGTCTCTTCCTTAGTAGAGAACTGATAAGATAGAACATAGAATAATTTAGTTCTGATGAGAGATGGAGCCAAAAGTGGGGAGAAATTATCTAAAGCAATAGGTGATAAATTTATGTTATAGATGTATATCTCCAATCTGAGCCTCTTTCCTGAATTCCAAACTCGTATATCTGATTATCTACTTGGCATCTTCACTTGCATGTTCGACGGACACAACTCGAAATCAAAATTTCATAGAATCTTCTGCTTCCTGCCCAGATGAAATGACAGGGACTGGATTTAATCACCAACAGCAGCAGCCCACCATCACTAGCATACGAAACAAAACACATGAAACAATAGTTTTCAGATATTGGACAATAGGCAATGTGGACAGTAACCCCCAAGAAAAGGGAAACAAACAAAGCAAGCCCCACGCTGGCCCCAGCTGACTGTCCAGAAAGAGTCTCCAGACTGTAGAGCAAGGAGAAGGAACCTAAACAGAGTCAGTGTCTCACTGCGTTGAGAAGACAGAGATCTGAGTTCAGAGAATCCAAGGCAGCTAGAATTTATAAAGCAGATCCCAGAGAGGAGAGAGCTACACAGAGAGACTCCAAGTACTGACATGAGCATAGGTGAAAGGAAACTACCTGAGACTGGAGAAAAAAACCTTCCAAAAGCAACAGCAGAACAATTCTAATAGAAAAAGACACACAGGGTCAGGAATAGTTACTATTTCCACCAGTGAAAGGAGAAAGACCTTACAATACATGAAGCATTGAGTAAAATCGTCAGAAGAGTATTTTCTCAGTACGAGGGATAAATTAGACCTGACTAAAGGGTGCTCTGGACTCCCACTAACAACACTTAAAGCAAACCTCAAAAGGATCAAACTGATCTAAGGCAACTTAACAGCATGCCAGAACAATGTCCACACCATTTAAATAAACACAATAAAATCTAGCATTCAACAACATAAAATTCATAACATCTGTCTTCAGATAAAAAAAGCAGGCTTCAAAGAGGCAGGTTATATGAACCATAGCCAGAAGAGAAGTCAATCAGTAACCAGAAATTACAACAGAACCAGAAATTACAGAGATGGTGAAATTAGCAAACAATGAATTTCAAACACTGTTATGTTTCTACTCCACATACTCAGGGAGGTGGAAGAAGACATAAATATTATGAAGGAAAAAATGAAAGCTATAGAAAGAGTCAAATGTAATTTGTAGGCATAGAAGCATGATATCAGAAATGAAAAATGAGAAAACGTTAACCACGAATTAGACTTTCCAAAAGAAAAGATCAGTGAACTTAAAAGTGTTGAAATGAACTTAAAGCAATAGAAAATATCCAAAATGAAGCATAGAGAAAAAGTCTTAAAAATATAAATGCGTCAGTGACCAGTGAGACCATATCACGCAATCTGACATTGTATACTTGGAGACCCGGAAAGGGGAACTGACAGAAAAAAGTACTTGAAGAAATAATGGCCAAAAATATTCTAAATTTGGTAAAGACTATAAACCTACATATTTAAGAAGCTCAAAGAACCTCAAACAAAAGAAACACAAAGAAAACCACACCAAAGCATATCAAAATCAAATTGCTGAAAACTGATGATAAAAAAAAAAAAAGATTTAAGAGAAGCTAGGAAGAAAAGGTATAATAAATTCAGAGGACTTAGTCTAGCATGACAACAGAATTGTCAGAACTATAAAAGCCAGGAGACAATGAAGCAACTGAATACATTGAGAGGAAGGGCAAAGACTGCCAACCTAGCATTCTATATCAAGTGGAAACATCTTTCAAAAATAAAAGTGAAATAAAGATTGTTTCAGACCAAAAAAAGTTGAGGCAACTAATCACCAACAGATATATACTAAAAAAAAAATATCAAAAGGAGTTCTGCTAGAAGGAGAATTATACCAGACAGATGCTAATTTGGCTCTACATAAGAACATAAAGAGCCCTATAAATTATAAATATATAGATAAATTTAAAAAGTAAAATGCCCAAACTGAGTTCCTGAATTTTTCCTCAAAATCACCTTCCATCCTAAAGTCAATAATTCTGTAATTGACTTTGACTTGTCTTTTTTGCACATTTACTACAGCAAATCATCAGCAACTGCTCATGGCTCTAACTTCGGAACATGTCTAGAGTCTTACCTGCATGGCTATTTCTTTGGTGCTCACCTCCATCATTTTGCCTCAAATTTCTAATCGGCCTCTCTGCTTCTACCACTACAGTTATTCACAGTGAAGCAGTCAGACTAACCCTGTAAAAACACATAATACACCATGTCACGCCTCGACTCACAAAGCTCCAGTAGTTCCCTATCTCACCCAGAGAAAAGCCAAACCCTTGCTATGGCCAACAAGCCCGATAGGGCCTTCCTTTTGCCATCTTTGCACCTCTCTGTCCAGTCTCCTGTGCTCCCCTGTCACTCAGCTCAGGGTGCACTGACCTAGGTACTGGAAGTACTCTCTATCTTCAGCATATTTACATTTCCTCTGCCTGATTCACTTCTCTCCATACACTAATGTGGTTTATTCTCTCACTTCTTTCAAGTCTTTTCTCAAATGTCCCATATGCACCAAGGCCTTCCATGAACACACTATTTAAAGTTGCAACTTTCTGCCCTCACACTCCTACCCTCTTTTTGATTTATTGATCTCCATAGTCCTCATGTATTATGTAATGTGTTTACTGTCTTGTCTCTCTTCACTAGTACACAAGTTCCCTTAGGGAAGGAATACTGTCTTTTGTTTTTACTGCTGAAACTACAGCATCTAGAGCAATGGCGGGCATTTAGTAGACCTTAATAAATATATGTTGAATGAACGAAGGAGGGATGTACTTGACCAAGTCTGCAGCTTTAGTTCATAATCTCTGTCGCCAGAGGGCAGCACAAAGAGCCTCAAGGTTTTAATGATGGAAGCTGGAGGCACACTGATAGCTAGGTGCACACATAGATGAGAGGATTTTTCAAATCCAGGTCATGTAGTAGAGCCTATGTAGAAGGGGAAATCTGGTAGTTGACTCAACATCTGTTTTGTTATGTGTGACTTTGAACATCACTCTCTGGGCTTCGATTTACTCATATTTTAATTCAAGGGCTAGCACTATATTTGTTTAACTTTAATTTACTTCTGGACCTAATATTCCATGATTCTAAATTAAACAGGACCCCACACGCACTATCCTATCCCACATATTTTAATTTTATATTCAGGCTGGATGAAAAAGCAATGCATTTCCCATAAAGTTGTACTCATGCTATTGGGATTCAATTAACTATCCACAAGTTCAAAAGAAAGACTCTTTTGTGTGAAGTAAGACTGCATCAAGTTGTGAGCTTGACTCCATTTATCTATTCCCACATCTATTTTTCAAATGAGACTGAATATTTCCAGAAAGGGAAGAAAGTTAGCACCACTCTGGAGATCCCAGGGCTCTGAGATAGTGTCAATTAAATGCTGTGGTTTCTTTCCTTGTTATTACTTTGGGGAAGAAGCTAATGTACAGTAATTTGAGACATGGATGATATTACCTGCTGGAAAACAGGTCATTTAAACTTATCCATCTGAGGAAATAGCTACATTTATTTTTTTAATGATGGAAGAGTTTAATTTTCTTTGTAAGAAGCAGCATTTCTAAAATTGAACAGGGGAGGGCAGTAAAGAGTTACATACGGCTAGGCAATAAAGTACAATAAAGAATTATATTTATGCTAATTTACTTTAAAATTTTTACTGTCCTCTAATAAAATCACTCACCATTTTGTCGGTTTCAATAAATTAAAGTATAATCAAATGGTTTGCAGAGATTAGTTTAATCATTGAGTTAGCGTAGCACCCCAGAATAAAAAATTCCTCAAATTGCGTTACCATTGAATATGATATCTACTACCGATAGTAAGAGAAATCATTTTTCATGATCAAATACTGAAGTGACTTAATAAAAGCCATCCCTTTTGCGGGATTACATGCAGTAATTTCTATTTTAGGGTAATTTCTTTCTTCATCCTGACATTTGACTTATTTCAGAATGTCTAATCCACATTCGTGTCTTACAGAATTTTATTTTCTCATTGGAAAAAGAAGATGTGAAAATACACAGGTTGTGCTTCTTAGTACTTGCTATTTTAAAGCAAAATCAAACGTGGATCTTGGTTTCTTTGGCCTAACTCCACTGATGTATGTGGGTATCTCTCATTGGAAATACATGGGGCTGCTAAATAAAGAAGGAGAAAAAAGTATCCATGCCATTTGTCTGAAGAGCACTAAATAAACACATCCCATTATCTAATTTTCTGACAGAATAGTACATAAGAATATCTAAAATGTATCAAGTCATCCAAACTAATCCTGGCTGTGTTCTCATAACACCTAGTACTTTCCTTTGTAGCACTTATCGAAACTGTAATTATCTAATGATTTGTGTTTTCTATTCTCTGTCTTCACCATCTAAAACTGGACCACAGCCCCAGGCCCTGCCAAATCTCTCCTCATTTAGGGTTTTATCCCTGGCAATGCACATAATAGTTATTGATACAGCAGGAACTCAGTAAATATTTGTAAATAAATAAATAGATTCTGCTAGATTATAAACCCCAAGGACAAGGATGGTCTCATAGTAATCTTCAAATTCTTAGTATTTAGCACATAGCATGGTAGAACATGTAAATCTAATAAATGTTTCTTGAATAAAGAGTGGTCTAATGTCTTTATTCTCTACAGGATACCACAATGAATGGAACAAGTTTTGTGCTCTCATGAAAACATTCTAGTAGGAAGTGGGGGAAGAAAGGTAGCAGACATATTTGCATGAATAATTAAATAATTAAAATATTAGACACTCTTAGCATGTCAAGAAAGTCTGCTTTGGGTAACTGACAGCCAAATGCAGAGCTGAAGGTGCCAAAAGAGTCACCCAGGCAAGGGACTAGCTCGTGCAAAGTCCCTGCGTATAAGTTTGGCAGGTTCAAAAGGTCAGTGAGTCCAGAAGGAATCGCTGAATGTAGACTTGGCCATCTATCCATGCAATCTCAGCACTGGAGACTGAAGAAAAGCGGCTTAAAAAGTATGACACAAGAAATGTAGTAACAGAACAACCAATGAATAACAAACTCAAAGGAATCCTCTTCTAAGTACTCAATAGCATAGTGCACAATTCTCTTAGCATCTGATTTTGCAACATTATATGAAGAATCCCTCATAAAAGCTTAGTGAAATATTATGTTTATAATATTATCTTAAATATCAGAATACAAAATTGCTTAGACAGGATAAATTCAACTGGGCAAAGAAATAAGATAATATTTATGCTCATTTATTAATGCATTATTTAACAAATATTCAGTGAGTGCCTTCTAATTCCAGGTATCATTCTTGGTGCTATGGATATAACAGTGAACAAAACAGAAAAGCCACCTGTCCTCATAGAGTGTATATGTACTACTGATGGAGAGATAGCCAAAAATAAAAATTACACAAAGGATGGGATCATTTCAGCTATGACAAGTGCTACAAAATAAAAGTGTCAGGATCAACTTGGATGGTTGGATGCCTTCCCAGGTCACATTCATAAATGATCTGTCAGGCAACCAATAAGGCAAACATTAAAAGAGGTTTTCTTTAAGCAGTGGAATGATAGAATGATAGAATGCATTTTCTAGGTGGATATTTTTTTGCAATGAGAATGTTATTTGACTTACATAATCAAATTAATAACATAATAAATAATACATAAAGATAATATCATTAACACTTCAGCTGTTAAAAATAAAATTAGAACTTTCTTTTGCCAAAGGAAAGAAGACAGGTATAAAATAATATTAAAAATAAGCTTTATTAAAAGAGAGAGAGAGATTTGTAGTCTGTGATTTGGTGCCTCCGCTTCTTAATTGAAACAAGTTTTCTCAGATACCAATATCACACAGATGCTTCCTTCTTTAATTTAGAAAGAGTATTATCGCTGGGATATCATTATTAGCCCCATGTGATCAAAGAGATAATTCTGCGATTTTTTCATGGATAAGCAGCAAGAAATGCTTTCAAGAATTTTGTCCATGTGTTATGGAGACATTAGTGGACTTCAGCAGAAGGAAGCTCCTTATTTTTAAAAACTTCTTGATCGAATGTTCAAATTCAGAGTCAAAACACTGTTAATTGCTACAAAATTAACTATAGAATGAGTAATCAATAATGACTACAATTGCT
>NW_006494612.1:14451030-14453972 GCF_000325575.1 Pteropus alecto | reverse complement strand
ACTGCTCCACAGATCTGAGAAAGAAGAACTTCAGTGTCACAGAGCTCAGATGATGGCATTGGTAAAACCAATGTGTCACATGACTTTCAAATACACCTCCCCTGACCAGTACGTGGCATTAATGAGAAATGACACAAGTGAAGGGAATAGAGACTAGGTCACTGATTATTTAAAGCACATAATCTGCTGGAAGAAATGAAATACAAGGTCTGAAGGGATAATATCCAGAACAGGAAGACACATCCTATTTAATTTTATTAAAACCAAAACAAATAGAAGGGTTATTTTCTTTGTCTCTTCTCTGTTAATGCACACACACATTTCTAGATAAAAATCAATATAACCACTAGAAACAGTACCAAAGCAGATAAAGGTGATGCACTGGATCCAAGTCTCACTAAACTGTAAATTATTTTTGCCTCAATCTTCCATCTCCCTTTAGTGACTCCCTCCTATCCTAGAAACAATTTAAAAAATTGTTGTTATAGTGAATAGAATTCAGCAATTCTCAAGGAAAAGCAGGCATCTCTTGCCATTTTCCCAGGCTTTCTTCTCTTTCCTTGAAAGACAAAAGAAAAAAAAAAAAAGGCAACAAGGAGAGACTGTTTGGCACTGCCTTGTTCCCCACCACGCGATGCTGATGTAACAGGCTGGGGCCACACTGACTGGCTGCCTGTGAACTGGTCATGCTCTCTTCGCACATGGAGCCACAATCAGATTACAACTAAATCACATCTGAGCACAAGCTGTCGCCACAAAGGCAACCGAAGAGGCAGCATTCAAAGTCTGACAAAGCATCCCTAAAGCATGAAAGAGGAAACCCCGAGGCTTCTGAAGGGAGGGGCTTCCAACATTCATACCCACTCCATTAGGGCACCATGCAGACTATGGGAGAATGACTGATGGAATACCCTCAGAAGTTCATACTTGAAAAAGGTGCATGTTTAACATCAGGAGTGAGAGGAAAGTGCTGATATAGAATAAAAAAAATAAAGATAGAGAAAAAGAATAGAAGGGAAATGCAGTGTCATGTGGTAATACCCAGAATTGATCATGTTTGTTATATCTCAGGCATCCAGTGAACACTCTTAATCATCCACAACCAGAAATTTTGTGAATGCATATATTTTGCATACTATTTATTTTATAATGTAAGCATTAGGAAGAGAGTCATTTCTTGACAGTGCAAATACTTTTTGTTGGAAACACTTTAAAAATTATAATCTTAACCAAAGATCATTAAATGATATCGAAAACATAGTTTAAGTATAATAAATTTGTTCTTCCTGGATAGAGATAGTTAGTTAATATTCTACAAGTTATTTACAATCATGTCACTGGTGATCTCAGAAATGGGTTATACCAGAAGAAATCTACCAGCATTCATTTCAATCTGAATTGAGATCTGAACCACTTCTTATGAAATAGCAGTGTCTCTTACAGTACATCTACCTATGTTACCTGCACATTTCTCTGCCTATCCGCAACTATGCATCCTTCTATGCATCCAACACTCACCAAGCAGCTCACACATTGTTTGGCTATACTTATCTCATTGTTACCACCTCCCTCTTCTGAAATGACTTCAGTAATACCAAGTTACATCCTTTTATGATAGACATGTTTATATTGACAATTGGTAAGATCCATACATGGAAACTCACTTAATTCCAGCTTGATACCATGTATATGTTGATTTCCTTTTAATGGAGCTAAACAGGATAATCAAAACATTGAGCCTACTAAAAACCGAATGTGGAAAAAAATTGAATGTATGATATTAAAGTTTTAGAATTAGACATGAATGAAAAAGAAACCTAAGAGATTAGTTAACATGTATGCATAATTTATCCCACTTATGTAACAAATGCAGTTATGCAGTGCTTACTTTTTATCACTTTTCTAAACACTTAATGAGAATTAATTTCTTTAATATGCAAAACCGTTTGTGATATAAATTCTACTAGTAATTGTATTTTATAGATATGGAACCAAGGCCCAGAAACTAGCTGAGGTCGTACAGCTAGTAAGTAGTAGAGAGGAGGTTTGAACCTCAGTAATCCAGATTCAGAAGCTGAGCTTTAGCCTCTCCATTACACAGCTTTCGTTTTAAATTATGTTTAAAATTTATTTTATCAGTCCTTTCACGAAGTTTTAACACCTATTTTTAATTAAAAATAAATGTCAGTTGATTAACTTGCAAAAACAAACATAAGCATTAAGCTGATCAAAGTGCTTTATCAGCTTAGTGTGCAATTCCAGCTACCTAGGAAGTCAAATCATAAGAAGGATACTTAATAGGGAAGGGATTAGAAAAAAAAGGAGTTCACTATGTGTCTTAGTCAGTTTGAACTGCTAAAACAAAAATACCATACACTGGGTGACTTAAATAACAAACATTTATTTCTTACAGTCCTGGAAGCTTGGAACATCCAAGATCTGGTACCTGGTGAGATCACTTTTCTTGGTTTGCAGATGGCCATTTCTCACTGTATCCTCACATAGTGGAGAACAGAGGGAACAGACTCTCCTATTTCTTCTTATAACAGCACCAATCCCATTCATGAGGGCTCCACCCTCATGACCAAATTACTTTTCACCATACCCTGCCCACCGGCTAACACCATCACATTGGGAATTAGGATGTCAACATAGGAATTTTGAGGAAACACAAACATTCAGTCCGTAATACTATGTGATTCAAATGTAGAACAGCATCAGATACCAACATCTTGATGCATCTGCACCAACGGTGCAATTAAGCCTTGTGCTGATCTGATTCCAGAACCTTTCTAAGAGTTGGCTTTGAAGAGTTAAAATTATCCTCTGAATTTTGGATTGGGATATCTCACATACTAGCCTTTTCATTTTTATTTCTTTATTTTTTTTATTATGGTGACATTAGTTAACGAAGTCCAGTAAATTTCTGGTGTATGATTTAG
>NW_006494612.1:14447934-14450985 GCF_000325575.1 Pteropus alecto | reverse complement strand
TACATATATATACGTATATATACATATATATGTCATATCATTGTGTGTTCACCTCCCATAGTTAGATTTCTTCCTGTCACCACATATTTGACCCATGTTACCCCATTTTCCTCCCCCCTCCCCCCAACCTCTGGTAACTACTAGTGGATTGTCCATGTCCATGAGCTTCTGTTTGTTTGTTCTGTTTGTTTGTTGCTTTTAGATTTATATCTCTCATATAAATGATATCATGTGGTTTTCAACTTTTTCTCTCTGGCATATTTCGCTTAGCATGATTATCTCATGGTCCATCTACATTGTCACAAATGGTTATATTTCATCTCTTCTTATGGCTGAGTAATATTCCATTATTTATATGTACCACAACTTCTTTAGACAATCATCTATCGTAGGACACTTCAGTTACTTCCATGTCCTGGCCACCATGAATAATGTTGATATGAACATTGGTGAACAAATATCTTTTCTGATATGGGTTTTCAAATCTTTGCAAATACCCAGTAGAGGGTTTGCTGGATCATATGGTAGATCAATTCTTAGTTTTTTGAGGAACTTCCATACTGTTTTCCATAGTGGTTGTAACAATTTGCAGTGTATGAGGGTTCCTTTTTCTCTGCATCCTCTCCAACACTTGTTATTACTTGTCCTATTGATAACAGCTATTCTAACAGGTATGAGATGGTATCTCATTGTGGTTTCGATTTACATTTCCCTAATAGCTAGTGATGTTGAGCATCTTTTCACATGTTTGTTGGCCATTTGCATGTATGTCTTCTTGGGAGAAGTGTCTGTTCAGATCCTCTGCCTATTTTTTAATTGGATTGTTTGTTTTTTTGTTGTTATTGAGTTGTATGAGTTCTTTATATATTTTGGATATTAGGCCCTTATCGGAGGCGATGCTTGCAAATATTTTCTCCCATTCAGATGGTTCTCTCTTTTCTTTGTTCTTTTGTACAGAAACCTTTTAGTTTGATGTAGTATCATTCATTTATTTTTGCTTTTACTTCCTTTGCCTTTGAGGTCAATTTCATAAAATCTTCTTTAAGTCTAAGGTTCTTAAGTTTAGTTTCTATGTTTTCTTCTATGCATTTTATTGACTTAGGTCTTATATTCAGGTTCTTAATCCATTTTGAGTTAATTTTGGAGTGCGGTGATAGACAACGGTCTAGTTTCATTCTTTTGCAGGTGGCTTTCCAGTTTTCCCAGCACCATTTATTAAGATCACATCAGCCTTATTAAAAGTAAGCACACTATCTTCATGTGTGTCACATTTTCATTTGGAGGCCATCATACGACTTATGAAGGCAGGATGCATATTTATATTTAGAGTATCTACAAAGAAGATATTGAGGGCAAACAAATTAAGAACATACTAGAGTATAGCTTCAAGCAACATGGACTACAATTTTAAAGCTCTGAAAGTATAACAAAATTGTAATTTCAAAATTGATTGTATTTTAATTGAGACTAGGATAAATTATTTTAAAAGACTGTAGTTATTGTTGAAATGCCTAGAAAAATAACAATGACCATAACAATGCTATTACTGAGAAGTAGAAGCTGAATCTATGTAGTGATCAACTGTGTTCCAGATAATTGTGCCTACAATAACTAGTGCAGTTGAAATGAATGTGCAAAAAAAGAGTTAGATACTTTCCGTCCAATTGAGAAATGGAGGGTGGGAAAAGAAGTTACATCAGTATTTAGAATTTATAATCCTTCTAATATATAATCTAATATAATCACCAGATGCAGACAGCCTTCTACTTTGTGTATGAATTTGATATGAAGAGACACTTTGCACAATGTACACAAATGTAACCCAAAGTAATACTGCTTTTTTAAAAGAAACTTACTACTCAATATATAAAAAATTTAACGTTACTACTCAATATTCAAAGAAATGCATAATAAGATAACATTGTCATCGATCACATGGTTGAAAATCTTTAAAAATGAAAATAATCATTTTTCTGGTAAAGTGTGTACTCTCTGCTAGTGAGAATGTAAATTGGAATATAAAATCTTATATGGAGAAAAATTGGTATCAACAGCCCTAAAACTTTTTATTTTGTTTGGTCCAGTAATTTTATTTCTAAAAGTTGATGGTAGGAAAATAATCAAAAATCTACTCTAAGATTGATGTGCAAAAATATCCCTCATAGCGTTATTTAGAATGGTAAACTATTAGAAACAACCTAGATTTTTAATTTTAAGAAATAGTTAAACTATGGTTATATTATTCATTTTAGCAGATGTGTCAATGATTACTTATGTTTAAGAGGACATTCACTACCAAAATTCCTTAAGAGGTTGTGCCAGTTATTCCCCCTTAGCTCTGTGCTAAGTGGGCTGCACTCAGCGTAGTGATCTGGCACTAAGCCCTCTGTCCTATCTCAGGCTGTTGCCTACTCATGTCCCTCCAGTACCCTACAGTGACTCAGATTTGCATGTCTCCTCAGAATGTTATGCTTCAAAATCTGCTTCTGGCACCAAATCTCTCAGCTGTCTTCCTCTCCTTCACGCACCTCAGGAGGGAGCAAGGTAGCAAATTTCTCAGCCCTGAATCTGAAAGTTATTGGAACCTAGAAACCCAGTCAAGGAGGTGGGGTATGTCATTTGGAATCCAAGCAGTATTTGGCTATTGCAGAGCCAGACATATAATAGGGATTGCTTCTTGAGAAATCTGTCTGCTTGGTGCAGAACCCCCACCAAGGAGATAAGGAACAAAACTGGGTCCAGAAGAATTCAAAGCAGCGCTTGGAGCTCTGTTGATCTTAATAATCTATCTCTGTTATTTGTAATAATCTATCAATATGTTGAAAACAAAGAATTAGAAACCACCTGACTTACAAAAAGATTTGTTATCCAGTCATTAGAAGTATTCACTTTTTCAACATTATACTATTTCTAAGTGTCCCTTTATTTTCTATGTAAGAAATTTGTATACAGTGAGGTCATGGACCATGGATAGATCCTTGATGTATGAAAGCATATCTTTCTTTGTAAAGTAAGAGGAAGGTAGTTATGGATGGGGCAGTAGGAAAAAAA
>NW_006494612.1:14436696-14447860 GCF_000325575.1 Pteropus alecto | reverse complement strand
ATCTGAGCATGTAACTACTACTGTTTTCAACCTCTGAAGTTGCTATGATCACATTTTTCTGAAGATAGAATAAATATTGGGAATTTAATTAATCCTTCTATCTAAATTCAGACAAACGAAAGTAGAGCTAAATATGGAAAAAAAAAAAATCAAACCATTCTTTAGGCTTTGGGGAAAGTCACCAACTTCTTATTACAAATTACAAAGGAAGTATTTTTGCAATTACCCCCACACCAAAGAGCTTCATTTGCAACAAAAGCCAGATTTTCAAACTGTTGCTCCTCCAAATATAATAGCACAAACCACTATTTAATAATAAATTCAAGATGCTTCAAAGAGAAATATAATCAAAGAGAAACATGCTTGCAGAACTTTGATAGTAAAAGAGAAACAGTGAAGCTGATTAAATCTGGCTTAAAAATCTGCATCAATAAGCAGGTATGACAAAAACCTCCTATTGCTAAATTGCTGTTGTTCTTTCAGTGATAATGATTTAATAGCAGCAAGAAGCACCAGGTAATTATGTGAATACTGATATTATAAAAATATTCTTTACAGTATTGCTGGATTAGTTCTTTAATTATAACCTTCTAGTTTTTAATCAGTAAAACTTTTAAAATTTCGAAAATATAAATTTGGATATTTGATCAATTTTGCATAAGATTTAAAGAAATCACAACCACATACACAAAAGAGCTTTATGTTTTCTTTCTCTTAAAGCTTCAAAGGAAAGCATAAGAGAAGCATTTTCCTCAGGAAAATGTAGCTTACAGTCACATAGCTTCCAGCTACTCAGTGCTGAATTAATATATGAAAGAAATATTTTCTTCAGGACCATTTAAATAGAAGGATGAGAATGCCTTACAGAGATGTTGAAAATGGAAAGAAGCCATGCTAAGAAAGATTATCCATTTTAAAGGCTCAGAAAGAAACTGAAAATGGCTGTGGGAAAGTAAGAAGAATAATTCATACAGATCTTGAACTTGGTCTTTTGGGAGAACAGATATATTCTGCCCTGTGCTTACAACATCTAATCCCCATCACCTCCACAAGAAAGCCTGTAATGAAAGCCGATTACCTCACAAGGCACCGCAAGAAAGAATGATCCATCTACTTTCCGTTGCTTACTGAGTTACAAGGGGTTACCATGGTTCAGGCAGCCTCATTACGAGCAATGCTAAACATGCAGAATGTGAATGGAGATTACATAAAGGCATCAGGGCACGGTGCTGTAGGAAATCCAATGGTTCCTTGTTTTATAGCAACAAAACAGTCTGCCTAAATGGTGAGTACAGCAAGAGAGAGAAGACATAATTAGGTTGTATTTATGTAAAATTTCATAAACTACCTAAAACAATTAAAAAATAGTGTATGACACTTAAGCAAAAAAAAGGGGGGGGTCATTTTAGAGAGCAAATAAAACAAACCTCACAATATTGTCTCTAATCTTATCACTTAGTTAAAGTATTCCATTATTTCTCAAGCCACATACTGCAAGAAATAAACCATTGTTGTTTTGATAACTTTCACTTTTGTTTTGTTTTGTGATTTTATTTACTTTTATTATTTATTTATTTGTTTGTTTGTTTGTTTGTTTATTCATTCATTCATTCATTCATTTATTTTAGGTGAGGTGACCCTTGGTTGACCTCACAGATTGCAAGGATCTTGTCAGTTTACAATCCCTTATATTTTTTACGCTTACAGCACCTGGTCTTCCTAGGTGGTCTCCCATCCAGGTACTAACCAGGCCCAACCCTGCTTACTTCTGAGATCAAATGGGATCAGGCTTGTTCAAGGTAGCATGTTTCGTTTAGACCTTGTTTTGTGATTTTAACTTGAAATTTTCTTTGAATTAACTTTTTCACATTTTATTTATTTTTTAATATTTTATTGCATATTATCTCTCTATGCATTTTTGTATATGTACATATACATATGTGCATATATGCTAGTTTTTTTCCTAAACTATATGACAGTTAGTTGCAATTATGCCTTTTACCCCTAAATACTTCAGTGTGCGTTCCAAGAATAATGACATTTTCTTACATAACCACACACAATTATCAAATTCAGGAGGTTTTACATTAATGCAGTATTAAACAATATACAGCTTTTTTTCAATATTCATCAATTACCCCAATAATGTTCTTTAGGAAAATTTTTGTCCCAATCCAGGGCTTACATTGCATTTACTTGTCAGTTCTCTTAATCTCCTTTAATCTGAAATAATTCCTTAATCTTTCATTTTTTTTTTTTCATGACATTAACCTGTCTTAAGATTATTGGCCATTTGTTTTATGGAACATCCCTCAATTTATCTGATGATTCCTTAAGTGTATGTTCATTTTACACATTTTAGTATATCATTAGCGCATCACGACAGGAAGCTGTTATTTCTTAGTGATATTAACTATAAAAACTTGGTTAAGGTGGCATCTGTCAGATTTCTCTACTCTTGTTACTATTTTAATTTTTATAATTAATTTGTAATCTCTAGGGAGATACTTTGAGATACTGCAATATACTGTTCTTCATCAAACTTTCTCCCAATAGTTTTAGCATCCATTGATGATATTTGCTTGAAATAATTATTATGTGATAGTTGAAAAATAATTTCAGTATATTTTGAAAAAAATTATATTATTAAAAACTAAAGAAGAGATTTGGATTTTGTCATTTCTTATTTTTATGTCTTTAGAAGTATGGAGAGATAGATACCTGTTCAATTTGATCAAGCATCCATTGACTTCTTAAAACACAGAGATATTTCTTTCCCACTCACATTTTCTTTGAGTGAAAAGCCTTTCTTCTCATGAGCATACTTTACTGTGTGCATAAGTCCATGTGTGTGTAGCAGTTATTATTATTTATTGCTTCCTAAGAAGGTTCTGCTGCATAATATATAAGATACATTGGTGTGGTTTTTCCAACACAATTCTTAATTTTTTCATGCAATTGCAGAATTTTTCCCCTTGTAAGCAAAAGGACTGGTGGATGAATGTCTAAGGGACGCATTTCTTTGAATATCAGGTGCTCAGAGGGCCCAAAACCATTAAAGAAATTTGAAAACCATTCCATCAACTGAAGTAATCAGATATATAGGAACTAATCTTGTGTCGTGCACAAAACTGATGCACAATAGACCATGTTAAATAAATAATTAACTGAGCCCCATTAAGTATATATTGAGTTGTTAAAATGATAAGAGAAAGCTTTTTAGCAACATATTGAAAGTAATGATGCATTTACTATGTAAAAATAAAAATTGAAAAAAATTATCTTATATTTGAAAAATCACATTTTACCTACTCTGAAGTAGAAAAAGAGATAAACCCTTTCTTGCATGATCCCTAAATTATGTCTTGGTCAGGGGGAAAAAAAAAAGAAGAAGCCAAAATAATAAACAGAAGTTTCAATTTAATAGAAGCCAGTGTTGGTTGTGTCGTTTTCAACTCGAAAACAATCGTGTGAGTTTTCTCATAAGGAGGCATGCAGCATCAGATGAGTGTTGATTCTAAGTTCTCGGAACAGGACAAAGAGGCAAAGAGGCTGTTGTATTTACTGAATAAACATGTTTTGAAATATTGACAGAAAACCTTAGAAAAAATTCATTATCTAACTCAATTGTGAAACACATAACTAAAATTATTTTGGTAGAAGAGTTTATTATCTGCCGTTCTGTGAGCATAATGAATTATGCATCTATGCAGAAAGTGCAGAAAACTGCAAACTTGACTAATATAATGGAAATAGTACTGAACTTGAAGTCAGAGACTTGGGTTTGAGTTTCAACTTCTTTACTTAATTATGTATATCCCTTGAGAAGATTACTTAATCTTTCTGAGTCAACTCTGCCCGTAAACAATGTGGTAGATAGGCTAAAATGTTTTTGAAATAGTAAAGTACTAAAGGAATTATTATTTTGAAATCCCATGTAGGAAATTCATGCAAATGCTATACAGTTTTATTCAATAATTTCAATTTCCTTAATGGACAATTTATGGATATTAAAATAGATTGAATAGATAATGATCCTAAGAATTGATGTTCGCTAGATAGGCCTAAAGTGTTTTAGGTTGAATTTAGTGTTAAATGACATCTGTCTAGTGGTTCATCATACTGCCATTCCATGAATTCACGGAATAAGCTCAAAAGGCACAACAATAATTTGAGCTCCATAAATGCAAGGATATTTTTTCTTGTATCCCCAGTGCCTAAAAGAACATCTAGCATGTGAGTGGAATTCATTAAATATTTGATAAAAGAATAAATTTCATAAATACTTGATGAAAAAGAATAAAATTTATAAGTTCTACACCAGGACTAGGAGTCATCTTATTGTTAGAATCTGCAAAGAATTTCAACTGACAACTGCATGGGAAGAACAATTACTGATTTCTCCATAACATACAATCGAGCAATGCAAATCTACTGAGTTTAAAGAAGAGAAACCTTTGTCCACTGTTTTCTTCTAGCTCATAAGCACAAGGCATTTACCAACCAGAAATCAAGGCATATACCTTTCAGAATGCAGAGACCTGAGTATTGGTTTCCCTCATCTTCAAAAGGTCTATCTATTTCTACAAAAAATTAGACTAATACTCCCAGAAAATAAGTAGGCAAAAAATAGGTAGAATTCTAGGAGATATAGTCCTCATAAATAAAATTATATGTACATATGGAGGGAGAATGAACCCAAATTCTACCACATGTGGAAAATTATGAGTTTTTTCATAATTCTGAAGTATTTGCATCTCAGGCAACCAATCAGTAGAGACAAAATAAGATATCAGCTCATGTCAAGCCAAGCCCTATTCACTATATGTCTGGCATATATTTAAATTAGCCTGGGAGCAAAGCAACAATTCATAATCTATTTTAGATCTAAGAATATATTGATTAAAATTCAGTGTTGCACTGTTTGCAACTTACTCTAAAATAGCCTATCAGAGATACTGTATTGCATATGTGCAAGTTAGAGCACGCGATCTTAAAAATAGATTTTTAGTGGTGGAAAGAATAGCTTGTGGACTGACATGATGAATGTTGAAAATGGACTCTCAGAGGTGAAATTAAAGAGATGCAAAATGTGTAGATTAGCTAAAGGGCATGGATAGACAGATAAATGGATAGATAGAGACACAGATCAATAGATTGACAGGTAGACAGATAATAGACAGACAGACAGACATAGACATATACACTTTTTAAAAAAAATACATTCATTCTTCCTAACATGCAAAATAGAAGAGTCCATAAAGGGGACTTACTTATAGGGTTGATGCTTTAGACTAAATCTCTACTGCCTCAGGCTCCAGAGGTGAACTTCTGAGGGCTTGGAGCAGATCCTGTCCAGCCATATTGAAACCTATGCTCAGCAAAGGAAAAAAAAAAAAAAAAAGTGTGTCCTTTGATATACTTACCAAAATGTCTTCCCATATTTTGAACCAAATGGAGAAAATTAATAAAATATCATCAAAAATGCAGCCACATTTAAAGCTCTGCATTACCCACTGTGTTGCCCCATGGGATCGATGTCATTGTTCAACTTCATAAACTGTTACGGCAGGACAATAACAACCAGCTACATGGAAACAACTTTTCTTGTTGCACAATGATGCAGGAGCATAAAACAAACAAACAGCAGTTTGTCTTTATTTAAAATTCTGACATTTTGTTCATGATAAACTATTTTTCATTTATTTTTATTTTTTAAAATATAATTTCTCTTGATTACTATGTTTTTTGGTGCCCCCTCCTCAAATTTTCCACCAGAGGCTAGTGCTTCATTGCCCTGATTTTGAGCATCTGAGATTTTTCCAGGGCTGAAATGTCTGCATCTAGAATGTCGGTATTTTAACTCCAACAAACCTTTCATTCAAGGTAGTGCTCGAAGCACCTCAATGGATGATAAATTGTATATTCTAGAGACTATAAAATAAACAGTGTAAAATATTTGTTTCATTTTTATTTTTTGTGACTTTATTATCTTACTAATAAATAGTTAATAAATTTCTCTATGTGTGGTATAATTTAGCTTAAACCTACTTTGATTTTAATTTGACACCCAAGAATTTCTAGAGGGTTACCCTACCTGCCAAAAAAAAGCCAAGAGTAAATTGATTTAGGTCAGTCAGTTCACAACACTCAAGGAGAAACGAATGGGATCAATGATAAAGTATATTTAATTTTATTTACCTACATTTTTGTAGCACTTATAATGTGCCGGACATTATTTTACATGCTTTACTAAAATTGACTCACAACTCTCTAGGTAAAATATTAGTATCTTTGTTTCACAGATGAGAAATTTCTCTTCCTCTTGGTAAAATCTAGAACTAGGTTTAACTCATTTGAACTGTATGACAAAAAAAAAGTCCACCATGGATATTATACAAAACTAACACAGCAAAAAGAAAGAAAACACTGAGTCTTCAGACCCAGAGGGGGCTATATGTCTAAAATAATTCATCATAAATTAATTAACTAATTAACTAATTAATTAATTTAGAAACCTTGTTAAAAATCCTTAATTGAATGTAAAAACGGGAACTCATAACTACAAATGATTAGGAAAAATGAGACAGGAAATCAATAAGATTTATCTACTATACTAATTTTTTGGAGAGGGAAGAAAGTTTTAGCATTAAGTTAAATGTAAATCCTCTGAAATTCTTCCTTAAAAATTCTTCTATTCCACTCTTGGTTCAAATCCACTTAAAACTCAATTGCAGCACTGATTGGCATAAAAAAAATTTGGTTCAGAAAAATGTTTCAGAAGACTGGCATTTTATTCTGCCCATTCTCAGAGTTTGTGATATGAATTCTAAGAATGGTATAGTTTCTGGATTGAGATTCTCTTAGCCTGATAACCTGTTTTTATCCCAGCTTTATTAAGATATGACTGACATATAACATTGTCTAAGTTTAAGATGTACATGTTGATTTCATATACTTATATATTGTAATAGGATTACCACCTTAACATTAGCTAGCACTTCTATCATTTCACATAATTACCACTTCTTTTTTGTGTGGTTAGTAAATAATTTTTAATTATCCATTTATGTGTGTGTCTTCCATTTTGTTTCATGTTTCAATTACCTTTGTACCCCATAACAGCACAGGTCCTGTACATAATAGGCATTAAGATAATGTTTGATGAATCAATATATGAATCCATTCTTCTCTTTTCCATAAAATAATTGAATGTGTGAGTAACTTAAATAAGCACATCATGGCTTCTAAAAAAGGAGCCCCCAATTTAATACTTATTATTATTATTTTCAACTGAGGAAGAATAGCATCTTAAATGCACTCTTATTGAAAAGATCCTGTTTTGCTTCTAAAGCATAAAAATTCCAAAGAGAATATTTTGGTTCTTTCTAGTGTAGTAAACATGTCTATTAAAATATAATAATGTATAGATGCATAGATGGCATTTTAAAATGCATAGATGGCATTTTAAATTTTTTAAATGATTTTAATTTTCAAAGAATTTTAATATCTATATGTTCTAAATTGAATGCTTCCAGCTCTTCTCAAATAAAAGATTATAAGAAACGACATATATTTCAGCTTAAGATTCCAGCTAGATTTTAAGAGAAAAGGTGATTAATGAATTTTCAGGTGAATAGAAAGTATCTCAGGCTGCTGCTATGGTTTTTTGACATTACATGGCAACAATATGTAGGCTTAACAGGAAAGAAGACAAATGAACTCTAGAGCAAAATGCTCCATGTAACTCTAATCATTGTTCCAAGCAAAATTCAATTGCTGTCTGAGTGATCTGAGAATAAATGCTTTTAAAACACGTGCAAAAAAACGGATTTTGGAAGTGTCCAACAGGCACCTTAATATTGATCACCAAAATAAGAAAGTCTACCTGACAAACTAATCAGTTCTTTTTCTGTATTGTGATAGTCATTTCCATTTATGTAAATGACAAAGCAATCATTTTGATAACTTCATCATTCTTCTCAAATATTGAGGACTTAAGTAGATATCTTTGTAATATTGTTGTCAATATTTCTGACACTTTTGTGACGTGTGTCATGGTCCTCCACTAATTAGTTCTCTGGAAATAAAGTCCATTGTAATTAAGGTAATCCTGTTAAATTTATTTTAATTGTTAAATACGTTTTAATTATGTGTGATGTGGTTCAAAGGTGATCAGTGTTCCCAATGAGATGTATACACATACACACACACACATCACACTAATAAGTGTGCTAGAATGAGCTCCACAATGTCTTGCCTCTTGGTGTGTTTTGTTCACTGCTGTAACCCCAGCATCTCAAACAATGCTTGGAACATTAAAGCAACCCCATAAATATATGTGGAGAGAATTGTGCCATACATAATACAATGGTTATAGCTTTATCTGTGTATAAAATGAATGTTCCCCAGAGCAGCACTGAAAACTGTGAGGTTGCTTTTCTTAACTTCATCTTCATTTTCTGTACTCTTACTTGTCCCTGTCAAATCCACTTTGTTCCCTTTGGGCATCTAATAATGTTAAAAATAGTATTAATATTTATAACTTTTACATAATGCTTACAATGTCTAGAAACTGAGCTGTGTATTTTATATTTTCGTTTAATTCTCACAACAATCTAACAAATCAAGTGATATTATAACTCTCATTTATGAAGCAAATTGGATTACATAGAGGTAAGTACCTTGACTGCACTCAAAATGAGTGGAGGAGCTGGGATCACATCTCAAATGCCTCTAACAAGAAGCCCTGACCTCATCACCATACCGTACCACTCCCTAATGACCCCTTAACTCACTAAGCCCTCCTCATTACCATATCGTGAAAGGACATGCTACCCTTCTTTTATGTCTCAAAATCCCCACCTCACTTTTCAGAAGCAAATCCTTTTCCTGATATTTCAAAAATAGTGCACAGAATGGGCTATTTCTCTCCACTGCCATCACCTCAGCCTGCCTACAATCCCCCTTCAACTGAACTACTTCAAACCTTCCCAATGTCTCCATGCTTTTATTATGAATCATTCTCTATAGAAGAGTCAAAATAATCAGCTTTCAAAGCTGGATCTCTATGTCTCCTTACAGAAAGTGAATATGTAATATTTAATACATAAAAAATGTATTTAAAAAGTAGAGAAAACATCTATAGAGCCGCTGACTGCATTAATAAAACTTTATCAACATATTTAAATCCCCTATTTCTCACCCCTCTGTTAACTTTCTCATTCACTACCCTCTAACACTCCTATATTTGATATTTATTTTAGCAACATAATTCTTTTTGGTCTATTATATATATCTCTAAGAAACATATTCTATTTCTGCATTTTTAAAATTTGATATAAGTGATATTACTTTGTATTTATCCTTTAGCAACTTGTTTTTCACTCATTATTATGCTCGTGACATTTATTCATGTTAATTTTCACTTCAGTATATTACACATTCTAAATAAATTGTTTATTTATCCGTTTTCCTGTTTATGTATATTTCAGTAGTTTACAGATTTGCTATTGTTATTACAAATAATGCTGCCACAAGTATCTCTATACATGATTCTTATTGTATACTTTTGAGAGCTTATTCTTAGGTATAGTCCTAACACTGAAGTTGTTAAGTAATAGAGAATTTCATCTTCAACTTTATATTGTAGAAATGACCCAATGTAGTTATTTGCAGTGATTTGGTTTTTTGGGAAGACATAGTAGCTCCAATGGTTAGAGGAAAGTGAAAACTATAGCCTTCTACCCCCACAACTTTATTTGATGATATTAACAGTGAAAGCAAGTCTCAAAGATTTTATTTAGCAAGCAAGTCCAGAAACAGTCATATTATCTATACTGTTGGCCCAGTGAAGTTCCATCTTCCTCCTTTTGGCATAAAGCTCATCATATAAAAGAGTCACTCAAGGCAGATGTGACAATGTTCTAGAGACAGGATTCAGCTCCCCTTGGTGATTCAGGATTCAGGTGGCATCCTAGAACTAGGCACCAATAAGAGGGCTGCTGAATTCACTAAGCAGATTCTTCTACTGCATAAATGCAAGACGGGAGATGCCTGTTTAGTTTAGCCAAACCATTCGTAATATGTGAGTACTAGTATTGTAAATGGAAAAAAAAAAAAAATTCAGTTGAATGGCTATTTCCTAGTATATATACAGGTATGTTTTGCCCCTAAATATCTCTACCCACTTAAACCAGTGGCTCTTATTAAGGATTCTTTCCTATTTCCTTCGTTTTAAGTCCCCGTTCTTCCTATTAATGTGTGGCTGAATGTTGAATCAAAACTGGTTTCAAAGCAGCAATTTTTAAAATGTAAACAAGATGCGTTTTGTGAATTTGCCAAAGCACTATCAATAAACAGAGGTAAATCAAGACAAGTTTTACTGTGGACATAATAACGTTTATTATATAATTGAACATAATATGAAATAAACCACAACAAATAATTGTAACATGCTCTGAAAAATTCTCTTGATACTGATAATGTATTTAAATGTTACTAGAACTCTAAGATCATTTATTTCTATTTTAAGGTAAAAGTAAATTGAATACAAAAAGTTAGCATTAAATTGTTAAACTGTAGTAATGTGAGAAGGACCCTAAATGTTCACTGCCCTAAGTCCCCAGAAGATGCAAGACTTTGATCCACAATGATTATATGACCAAACTTGTTCACTTCCGGTGTTGAGATGCATTGTCTGAGTTAGCTCTGGCCATCTTTGGTTTCCAACAATTTTCCTTATTTGATACAAATGTGTTTTCTTAAAACTTGTATCCATTAAGTATAAGAATATATAAATACATAATGTAATCATTTGACAGTACCAACTTTAAATAAAATTGCTGGTAGGATGATTTTTAAATATTGTGATTGTTTTATAACAATGAATTTTTGCTTCGTTTTAGCCTTCTTCTATCTAAAACATACTAATTTATTTCTTAAACCTAAAAATTTTTTTAAATGTTTACCTAAAAATATTAATGGTTTCTTCAAGATAATATTTTTATTTTGTAATATTCATGTTCTCAGCCCTCTGGAAATCAAGATAATTTGGTTTCATTATGCTATCTCATGTCATTTTTTACATGAAGTCAAATCAGTCACAAGTATAATGAGTTCCACTCTCCTACTGATTATCCTAAGGCTGCTGATTGTATGTCTT
>NW_006494612.1:14398849-14436638 GCF_000325575.1 Pteropus alecto | reverse complement strand
TCTTCTTTTCTACTTTAATTCTCTCACTTAGCCTGGAAGTAAACAACAGCTTGAGAGAAGCTGGTCAGAGGAAAACAATCATGGGAGAAGCCTAAAAACAACCCCATGGAATGAAAGCTTATTTTTATCCTAAGAATATTGTGACAAAAAAAAAAAAAATGCCACTGCTGAATCCTGGTATACTTCTTCGAGAAACAGTCAAACTTTTTAAATTCATTTCAATGCATATTTACCAAGTGTCAGGCACTGCACCCGGACCTACTCCTTGTGCTAGTACTACAGTTACAATAAGTGCAACTGTGACAATCTTTCTTAAAAGTAAGCAGTACTAATGAGCACTCCTGTTCACTCGAAGAGTGAAGACAGAGAGGTAACACAATTCCCATGATGTTTCAGACTCAGCGGCAGCCCTAAGGAGACCTTGGTGTTTCGCAAGAGGAGATAAGGCATGTAAATAGTGTTAACCTCAGTTTACACATGAGATTTAAACAGTTTGAACCTAAGTTTACACATAAGGTTTTAACAAGAGTTAATTAAAAGACTGAAAATTATCTTATTAAGAATAAGTCATACTAGGAAGAAGTTCTTTGCTTTATTGTACTGGTATACTTCTTCGAGAAACAGTCAAACTTTTTAAATTCATTTCAATGCATATTTACCAAGTGTCAGGCACTGCACCGGGACCTACTCCTTGTGCTAGTACTACAGTTACAATAAGTGCAACTGTGACAATCTTTCTTAAAAGTAAGCAGTACTAATGAGCACTCCTGTTCACTCGAAGAGTGAAGACAGAGAGGTAACACAATTCCCATGATGTTTCAGACTCAGCGGCAGCCCTAAGGAGACCTTGGTGTTTCGCAAGAGGAGATAAGGCATGTAAATAGTGTTAACCTCAGTTTACACATGAGATTTAAACAGTTTGAACCTAAGTTTACACATAAGGTTTTAACAAGAGTTAATTAAAAGACTGAAAATTATCTTATTAAGAATAAGTCATACTAGGAAGAAGTTCTTTGCTTTATTGTAAAAAATGACAATTTCAACAAGAGTATAAATTAGTTATATAATTATATCAATTGGAAGATAAAAAATTTATATCTGAACATTATTCCAGTAATGAGAAGTTTAAATACATTCATAAAAATTTAGAATATTAAAAATATCTACATTTGGGCATCATAAAAAAGAAAGCAAAAAAAGGAATTCTGATCCCTCTCAGTGCCTTTACTCTGTCTCTTACTGTCTCTCTCAATGTCCCTCTCACTCTCTACCTCTGAGAGGAGACCACACTCTTTGAAGTGTTACCCTTTTCTAATAAACTTTCCTTTTGACTCAAAAAAAAAAAAAAAAAAGAAAGAAAGGAATTCTGCTTGCCCACTCAGTAACTCATAAAGATGTAACAATTCCCACAACTGATCAGAAACAGACCTATGTTACATGTTCCATGAACACAAATTGTGAAATACTATAGATGGTGCTTCATGTAATACTGTTTGAGGCAATCTACATAGGAATTATGATCAAGACTCGTAATTGCACAAATTTGAAATACCTTACATTTCTCATTGCAAATGACACTGTTGTCATAACTCACAAAGAAGTAATTGTAGTATTTTATAAATTTCTTACTGTCTAGAATTGCAAATTGTTTAGCTAATCCATATAAACTTTTTGGTTGCAAATCTTCAATGTTATAGGTCTGGGTCAGGATATATTCCAGTTTCCAGTTGGATTCTCCCTTTAGATTAGCATCTGTCAGGTTCAAATAATACTGCAACATATCCTATAGTTAAAAATAGTAATAAACCCTAGTTCATTTTTTGGCATATAATACTGCACAGCAAGAAGACTTCTTATTGGGATTTATGTAATATAAATTAAAGTTGTAGTCATTTAAAAAAGTGAGAATTGGTTTTAAAGAAAAAGAGTCCTGGTAGAAAATCCATGAAAAAACATAATAGAAAAATCTAAACTACACAGAGAGATGTACAAAATAAAAAGCTTTCAATTCGCACAACTCAGAACTAATCACTGCGAATAGTTTTGGACACATCAGTGGTATGCTGGAGGTGGCTCTTACCAGCTCACAAAAGCTGGTTGTCATATCTTCAGGAATCTTGTGAGTTAGTTGATACTATTTTGGCAGCCTTAATAGGTCATGATGGGAGTATTTATATCATGAAAATTGGCAAACACTACAAATCAAAGTGCTTTTTCCCCCCAGTGAACAGGTTGTTAAACATTTACCAGCACTCCGATGTACATGTGTTGTTCTAGACTTTATGTACAAAACAAATATAAATATTTAGAATATATACAGCTATTTACTGTTTGTTTTTTGGGTTTTTTTTTTTGGCTTTTTTAAAACAATAAAGTCATACTATGCAAACTGTTTTGCACTTTTAAAAATTATTTAGTGTTCTATCAGAGACATTGCTCTAAGTCAGTTCTTATATATACATATACATACATGTACATACACACACACGTGTGTGTCTGAGGTTCAGATCCAAAAATAGGCAACAAAAAATTGTAAAAGAATTTCTTTGGACTAGTTTATCAGTCGATTCTTTTACTTCCTCATTTAATCTAATGTCCACAGATTAAACCACATTTCTCTAGCCCTACCTCCTGTGCAAAAATATGCTCTAAGGAATAACAGAGCTAACTCCAATTCAATTTATCTAGGGGAAAAAATGCAGTTAGATCAAAAGACTTTAATTCAGAAATTCTTTTCAGATTATACTTGTTAAAAGGAGCTTTACCAATAAGCTAAATGCCCAATCTTTTGATACTAAATTGATCTAAAGCAGTCATATACAAGCTCTACAGAGCTTTCATTGCAAAGATAAATGTTCAATTCAGCTTTTCTTTACAAATTTTTTGCCAACATTTATTCATTTATTGAGCACTTACTATGAGCCAAGCATCTTTCTAAGTTCTTTACATGTATTTGTTTGTGTAATCCTCACAGCAACTCAGTGAAGTCAGTGATATTTTAATCCCTGTTTTGCAGAGTAATAGACTGAGACAGAGAAGTTAAGCAATACAGTTCATGAGAGAGTATGGATTCAGAACCTACACTCTTCTTCACAGCATGTTCTGAAGAAGAGTATTTAATAACAAATATGGCTTAATGAAAAGTTCCAACACGTATACAAGACTACAGATAAGACACTATCCAATGAAACCGTCATCTGAATAAATGTACAGTTTTCAGAAGAGAAGTTTTAGAGAAAAAGAGTTTCAATGGCTGACCTCATAAACCCACACTTAGAAAATATTGACATTCCAAATATAAAAAAGAAAGACCTCATAAGATTTTAACATAAAAAACAACTCGCATAGCTGCACTGAAAAGATTCAATTAAACTAATGAAAACTACAAAGACATCCATAAGTATGGGGTCAATTCTGAAATTGTTCCAGTCTATGGCCATGCCACCCTGAACGTGCCCAATCTCGTCTGATCTCGGAAGCTAAGCAGGGTCGGGCCTGGTTAGTACTTGGATGGGAGACCACCTAGGAAGACCAAATGCTGTAGGCGTGAAAAAAAAAATTGTTCCAACTTACCAATAATTTATAATCATGAGGATCATACTGAAATAGTCTGATACCAGGATTGTTGGTCTGTTTTTGTAAAGCATTCTTCACTGGGGTAACAGCAGGAGCCACAAACAAAGAATTTATTGGACTTCCTGGACAAAACATGTGCACATAAACATATTTTTTTAGACGCTGAGCTGAGCTATATTAAAATGATAAACAAGTTTCAGATTAAGAGATTAATAGACATAACAGCTAAATGATATACGATCCTTGATGGATCCTGACTTGAAACAACTGCAAAGAGACACTTTTGAGAAAATAGGGGAATTTTTGTTAAGAATTGGTATTAAATGAAACCAAAGAATTATTGTTATGTTTAGGTAAGTTAATGGTATTATGATTATGTAAGTTACCTATATATCTTAGCAATGCACACTGAAGCAAGTAAGGCTGAAACTAATCCGATGTTTGAGATTCACTCTCAAATAGTTCAGAAAAAAAGACTAAAAAGTAGATAGGTAAAGCAAATGTGGCAAAATCTTGATAGATGTTAAATATAAGTGATGGTATGTGGGGGGTTGTTTTATAATTATCTTTGCTTTCTTACATTTGAAATTTTTCATAATAAAAAAATCAAGTTATTACAAGTACACACACAAAAGCAAAAACCTAGTTTGTTCTGTAACTCTACTTGAGAAAATATTCCAATTATTACATTTTTACATAATAAAAATTTGATTAAAGTGTCATCATGCTTTATATATATCATAGAACTGAATTTCTTTCTGAGTAAAAAAGCTATCAAATGCTCATTTTAGATAAAAGAGGTAAAGCAATACTGTTCTCTTATTATTGAAAAATATATATACATATATTGATTCTTCTCCTGGCTGACTGCTATAATATCAGAACTCTCATTTTGTTAACTCTCAGTTTTCTGCCCTCATGCAGAAGTAATTTTTAAACAGATAATCATTTTTTGTTTGATGTTAGAGTTTCTTCTATTTTTTTTTCTTTTAATGATGAGAAGATGACAATGTCAATAGCACTTAAAAGAGCTTAATGTGTTTTCTTTTAAATCAATGGTAAATTGTGCCTTATTCTTTAACTTCAGAGAAGTAAGACAAATTATATCAAAAGAAACTTAAGTCTAGCAGGTAAATATAAAACAGTAATATTTCTCTAAACTTGATGACAGTGGCCCTGTGGAGCTAACAGGAAGAAACCCAACTTCAGGCCTAAATATGATTTGGCCACTCACCATACAATTATGAAAGATAATTAAGTAAAAGCTGGTGTTGGCAGGTTGATTGAATGAAACATTTAATTTACTAAATCAGTAAAAATTACTGGAGATTCTCTGCTTTGCTCTAGCATCTTGGATTGGAGAGATACAAACAAAATATCGTTATTACCTGTTTTATCTGAAAGAACCATAATGCTATCTCTGTGAGTGTGTCCATAAAATTGTCCTGCGATGACAGTGCTGTATTTCCTAAAAATATCTACCAGCCTCTCATTATAGTATTCTCTCAAGGCTGTAGTGCTCATTGAATAGGGCAGATACCCCATTGGAATATGAGCTATGATGTACACCTGGGGAAAGAAACACAAGGACTAATGAAAATCTTCTTGCACATTTGTCATAACTAAATGACATTTACTCAAGATAAAAAGTATATTAATTAAATTTAGAAAGCAAATATACTATCTTATTTATTACCAAAAAAATATGAAATTAGGAAACAATTTCACTAATTTGCTCTTGTCTCATTTAAATTACACTGTTGATGATATAAGGTAACTCTGACACCAGCCACAATTTGTTTTTATATCAGTCTTATCTTATATGAACTGATGTCAATTAATCCTCAAAACACTAAAAACAAAACAAAATAAACAGAGAGAAAACATAAGGTGTTTCATGTGAAAATATCTTCAAATTTTAATACATTTATGAATACCTGAACCCCTTTAAATTTAATAAATACACAAGTTTAGCCCTCTGTTTATCCCCTGATGATTTTGGTCTATGAAATCTACCTTCTCCTTATTTTGCTGAGAGATATTCAGTGTATTTTCCAGCCATTCAAACTGATTTGCTGGGTCAGTCTTATTCAGGGTCACAACATCTGGGCCGTAGTACAAGTTTGTGTTTAGACTGATGATCCTAAGGTTCAGATTAGTTGAAACTTTCTGTGTATAAAAGCCACCTACAAAAACAAATATAAAACATATTCTAGAAAAACACACACAGAGATATGCAGTCACTGTGAAAGCAAATTCTTAATTAAGGTTTATAAACCAGTCAGGATGGTTATATTTATTTCTTATTGTTTAGTCTGTACATACATAAGTTGTCATTAGATGAGTCAGTTTTAACAAACATTTATTGCAAACCTCACCATGTGCCAAGTCCAAAACTGGCACTTCCATATACAGAGGTAACAACATGGTATCCAATATTCAGATGAAAAAAATAATTAAATATATTGGCACTAGGCTATAAGGTACTAATTCTGGAAAAGAAAGATTAATACATCTACTCCTACTTTTGTATGACTGGGGAGTTAATAAGTACACGAATTTAGCCCTCAGAGAATAATTGTAAAATACAAAATCCAAAGAAGAAAACACACATGAATCATGCCAGGAACAACTGAAGAAATGGCAGACAAACCAGAGCTGCTACAGTCTCTGTCGGGATGTGGCTTAAAGACATAACTCCACTCACCAATGAACCAGTAGTGATGGAACACCCAGGAGTCTACTGTCAGCGCTGGCCACTGAGATCTTGGCCTCGCTTCATTTACCCTGGGCCCACTCACCCTCCATGCCTCTCTTCAGCATGACTTATGGCCTCCAGAAAATCTGGGTACATAGGCATTCCAGAATTGGTACATCCAAGCAAACATTAAAGATCTAAGTCTAAACGACATGAATAAAAATAGAGGCAAAA
The DNA here is from genome assembly GCF_000325575.1 of Pteropus alecto. NCBI lineage: Eukaryota > Metazoa > Chordata > Mammalia > Chiroptera > Pteropodidae > Pteropus > Pteropus alecto. Next base: position 14,430,130 of record NW_006494612.1, on the reverse strand, counting down.
AAAAGAATGAGTAAATCTTTCACTTACCTTTCCTTAAAGTATGAATAGCTTCTTCATCTAGCCATGGTTTCCAGAGGTTTGCTACCGCATTGTACACCTTGCTGGTGACTGTAGGCAGTTGATCCTGGCCACAAACAACATCATTCACCATTGAAATTCTAAAGATATGTAGGTTAATTAATTTAAACATTACTTGAGTTCTTACTGCTGTGTAAAGCATCTGGAAATGCAAGGATGAATATTAGATAGACTTAATCTTCAAGAAATTTATAAATTAGTTGGGGAGACAGGGACAAAATATAACCAATCACCTGTAAGACAACGTGCTAGGTGCTACTGCAGAGCTTCTAAGAGTATAGAAGCAAGAACAATCAAGTCTGGTCCAAAGAGTCAGTGGACCGAAGAGAGAATTTGAACCAGGCCTTGAATAATGATTCATCAAGTTCTTTATTAAATACAATTTCTTTTTGAAACCTTTCCAGTTCACCTTACCAGATGCAATTTCTCCCTCTCTTAAATACACAAATCATTTTTTCATTACATGTCACTTGTCTCTTTTCCCCCTATGTTATGGTGAATTGACTATTTCTCTTATCCCTCCACTATAATATGGGGAATCTAAAAAACAAAAACAAATGAACAAAACAAAACAGAAATAGACTCATAGGTATAGAGAACAAATTGATGGTTGCCAGAAGGAAAGAAGGTGGAAAGAGAGAGAAAGGTGAAAGGGAACAAGAGGTACAAATTTCTGGTTATAAAATCAGTAAGTCACAGGGATATAAAGTATAGCATAGGAAATACAGTCAATAGTACAATAACCCTGTACAGTGTCAGATGGTTACTAGACTTACCATGGTGACCACTTTGTTAGGTATATAAATGTCACACCTGAGAGTAATATAACATTGTACATTAACTACATATTTTTCGAAAGGCATCAAGCAAAAACAACAGCCAATACAAACATAGTGCCATATACAGAAAAGAGAACTTGTTTTAGTGTGGCTCAGGTACAGGATGGATGTGGGAGTGTGCTCATTAAAGAGACACTGAAGGAAGATTTGGGCCTGAACATGCAGGGCCTAGTTTAACTTGTGAAAGGAATGGAGAAAATTTTATGACTTCAGAATTAAACCAAGTCCTCCGAAATGTTAACACTAATATAAAGCTTCTTAACTTCTAGAATGAAAATTTATAACCACAAGCTTTTGATCTGAAGAAGTTTTTTATATCAGCCTAAATTATATCAATGTTATTTTTTTAATACTATACTAGATATATAAAACATTATTTTTATTATCATAAAGTATCTTTTATCATCCTATTTTATCATACGACAATAAAGTATCTTTATGGTGACAAAAGACTTGGGAAGAAGAAAACAAAACTTTAAGAAAATAGATACTGAATAAAAACACAGAAATTATTTGTAAAATTGGATCACTTCTATTTTTTTTGTTTTAAAAAGTTATATTAAAATACTGAAGCCATTTTTTTTCACTTTCCTCATTTTCATCCATGTATTAGTGATAGATACCTATTTCTTAAAGGAGTTTCCCTGTTAGCATTAATTAAAATGCTTAGTTATTTTTCAAGATGATACCCAAGTCACATTAGTTTCTAATACATATGCCTAATACATGATGAAAGTATAAATACATTCTGGGCAAGTAATAACCAAATGATTTGTTTTAACTGGAACTAATTATCTAAAGTATATTTCCAGTCTGTTAGAGATCAGTCACCTGTCTGAAGGTTACACAATGGTTTAGGCCAATCTAGATTCTGATTAAAAATTGGTCATTATCATCATCATCATCATCATCATCAAAAAATGTAAGTCTTAGCCATTTGTTTACTTTGGGATAGATGCCAAGATATTGCTTAGTTATGTAGAATCTTAAAATTATATAAAAATCAGACTAGACTTTTCTATTTTAAATATGAGAATTAGATAAGTTAAGTGCTTAGTCCAGGAACAACTGGTCAGTCCCAGAGCTGGTCTAAATCCCAAGTCTTTGCACCATCACTCTTACATCCAATTATCTATTGCATCATACTATCATCTCAGTCCTTTTAAGCTGTGACATGACCACTGGCGAGAAATGAGGTATACAGTGTAATGAGAGGTGACCCGCCCATAAGTTTCGTGGCACCTACCTTACCAGTTCAGGAGTAAACGAGGACCCTAGCCCAGACTGCTTTCTTGGGCAGCAACTGGAAAAAATCCGTGGACTACCCACACTAATATCAACTTCTGATGGAATGGGTGGAGGCATACATCTGTATATGCATGTTTATGTAGCTATGGTTATACACATTTATGGAGTTTTAATGAAAATAATACTTGTCATATTTATTTGTTATTGACATTCACCAGAATTTGATCTCAGATATCAGTCTTTAGTAAAATTTGTTGTGGGCCTTTCTTGTTACATTTGATAGTCCTGAAATATAAAACGTGGGGTGGAAGGATGGCAGTAGAATAACAGAAAGATTTTCGGACATAAAGTCATAGGCAAGAAAGAGAAAAAAATTAACCATTTAAGTTATACAGGCTGCACAATTTACCTTAGCTGTACATAATAATAGGATATTGTTTAGAAGGTGGATAGTAGCTATATCTTTGAATTATTATTAAGATATGACTTCCTAAAAAGAAGACGGAGATAAAAGTAAAATGAAATAAATCCTCAAAGGAGTTAGGAGTTATGTCACAGCTTAACACTATAATAACCACCATTCCACTTAATGAGGGCTTATTATGTGCCAGGTAGGAAGTTATGCCTTTTCATATAGTATCACTAATTCTTACAAACTTTGCAAGGTAGGTATTATTGCTCCTATTTACAAATGAGTGGATCAGGGACATTAAGTGAATTATCCAAATTGTTCATCCTTTTAGAAGTAGGGCAGGATAAAGATTTAAATTCTAGTGAATGTGACTATAAACCCCACACTTCTACCACACCAGTCTGCCCGTTACCTAAAGCATATAAAAACAATGTATGTAACCTCTAGCTCCTCAAGATTGTTCATCCCTCAGCCTCTCTACTGTGTGGTCTAATATCTCAGTGGTAACAAAAGTTGACCACTACTTGAGAGACCAATTCACAAAGACTCACATATTGTTTATCTCAAGACTGGAGGCCAGTGCCAAGAAGTCACTTAAAATTTAAGCTCATCCTAGAGTATAACTTTTCAAGATCACTGTATTTAAGTTAGATTAACCATTATAATCAAGATTTTCATAAAGCATCCTTTTGACATGAGCTAGAAAAGATTTTCTAAGCAAAAAGAAAAATGCAGCTAAAGAGATCCACTAAAGTAAACATCATGTTTGGAGATACTGATTATGTTAGTCTGGCAAGAACAAGGGGTGTGAGAAAGAATGTTGATATAATTGAACACAAAAGATCCAGGATGTGGGCTCTGCCTCTAAGTGGTTGTGGGCACTTAAATGAGCAATTTAACATTTCCAGGCCTCAGTTTTCTCATCCATAAAATGAAAAATAGATCTAGATCAGAGTCAGCAAATTTTTTTCTATAAAGGGCCAAATAGCAAATAGTATAGGCTTATGAAAGATATGATCGCTGTCACAGATATTCTATTCTGCTAATGCAGTACAAAAGCCACAGGCAATACAGAAAGAATAGCCATGGCTGTGTCCCAATAAAACTTTATTTACAAAAAAAAAACTGATAAGCTAAATTTGGACCACAAGCTATAGCTTGCCAATCCCTGGACTATAACAATAATCTCTGAGATCTCTTGCATCTGTATAAATCTAAGATTCTATGCTATTATAACAAGACCCTGTAACCAGGCTGCTATCCAGCTGTTATGCACAGGCTTCTTAATTTACAGCCACTCTGATAAGTTGAAGCCCAGACTATATTAGGCATTAAATATTCCAAACATAGTCTCTGCCTTGAATCGCATCTTAATTGGATAAACTGGACTTGAATGTGGACCTCTCTCTTTAGGTCTTATGATAGTTTGCTATGTTTTTAAAGTTTTTAATTACAGTTTACCTTAGTGTATAGAGAGCTTTGTATGCTTCATTGAAATTCTGAAAAACTTAACATTTGTCAACATTAACTTTCCTTGCTAACCTTATCATAGATATGCAAATAAATGACAAAATTATTCAAAAGAAAGGAGAAATTAAAGATTACAAAGGAAAACAAAAAATAATAGTTCACAAACTAGGTAAAGTGCTTCTGAAAACCCACTATGGACGTATTATTTAATGAATTGTCACTTTAAAGTCACCTTGCCATCCTCATTGGTTAGCATTAAGAGCACACTCTGCCTCCATGAGCCCTACTCCCATGTCCCATCATCAGCTAGTTATTGTCATAGTTTTAACACTACTGATGGGAAAATTCCTTTTAGCACTTCTGGAAGTTGAGGTCAAATTTACCTGTGGCCAATAGTCGTGATTACCTAGTGCAGGGAAAACCTGGAGATTTGGAAAGAGACTCCGGATGGTGGTTGTCATATTAGCAATCACATTTATGACGATGTCTGTTGAGAGTTCATGCACTGGAACGTGAGGTGGGCTGTCCCTGAAAAGGACACAGAACCACAGAAAATAAAATTAGTTTCTATAAAAAGTTGCTAGACTTATGTGTGATGTCTTGCTGTACTATCATTGCAGATCTCCACCAAAAAAAAAAACAAAACAGATGATAGTTTAAAAAGTTGATTAACTACTCTTCATTTATCTTTCTCCTACAGAGAATCCTATTAAAAATTTTGTGTAATTACAAAAGGTAAACTAGAAATCTCAGTCAATTTCACTGCATGATTGAAGATTTATGGGAGGTAAAAAATTTTAGTGATTAAGCAGAGATTCTAGAGCCATAATTGCCTGAACTCAAATCCCAGCTTTGCCACTTAACTAGCTGGGTGCCCTCAGTGCCTTCATTTACTCAACTCTGTAAAATGGGAATAATAATAACAATAATAATAATAATAATAATAAAACATACATTATAGAGATTAAATGAGTCACAATATATAAATTAATTAAAATAGTGCCATAGGCATTATTGCAGGTACAGGAAGTATGGGCCTCTTTACTCTGTCGTGATGGAAGGAATTAATTATGCCACCAGAAGATGATGTTTACAAAATTGCTATCATAGGTTAACTCTCATTGTTGCCATTTGTTTTCAATTATTTAATCAAGACATTTATCACATTAGTAAATACCTCAAAACGCTGATACAAATGTGGTGTTTATGGATTCATGTCTTGGTTAACATAGATATATTTCTAAAGCTTATATTCTAAAACAAAACAGACAAAATTTTTCTTACCTTTAATAAAGTTGATTAATTTGACCTAGTATTTTTTAAGCCCAAATAATTCTTAAGACATAATTAATCTTATGGAATTCAGCATTCTAATGAAGCTTAAGACACTGTAGATAAATATTGAATAACTAAAGGTCTTTATAAAGTCACTTACCCTGTCCATATCATGAAAGATGCTTCTTGTCCTGAATTTTTAATAAAATCAAATGCTGACAAAATAAGGTAATATGGAGAATCACACATAACATCTCCAAAAGGGCCCGGATTGGAGGCGTTTGTGCCTTTGGATGAAGCACACACTTTTGTGTGGTCATCTGTGATGTGGTAAGTAGGGTCTAAGTGTAAGTCAGTCACGTGCCAAAACTGTCCTGTTGATTAGAAAAGAAATGGTGTTTAATCTACCTTTTTGGTATTCCCATGCAAATATTTACGGTAAGACTAGAGACAGCGATGAAGGAAAACCTTAGTGATTTAAATGTTTATATGCCCTGAAGTTAAATATAATCTTTTCCTGTAAGATGAGAATTCCAAAGTCAGTAAGAACAATATACTAGAATTTATTACTTACATGTGTCAGAACTGAGGAACTCAGTGATAGTATGACTATATAATAAACATAAGTTGCATAATGATATATATGGAGACATCCTTCTGGGAGGCCAATAATAATATTGTATTGTCTTAATAGAATGCCACCTCTCTTCCAAAATTTAAGGTTTTATCATTATTTACATGCTTCCTGTAGAATAATTGACATAGAAATATGGTGTGGTCTGTTAAGGTTATGCAGTGAATAGATTACAGAACCAGGAACTGAATCTCTTAAATTCCTGTAAAATCTTTTCTCTCAACATTAAATGAAAAGAATATAAATCTTAAATACCAGCTTTAAGCCATAAATTAAAATTGCTGGAAGTTCTTAAAAGTTTTTAGTAGACTAATATCTTCTATCACACACATATAGAATGTTAATAATTTTAAGAGAAGTATTTGCAAAAGAGGAGACTTCCATTGAGTTTTCAGAGAGAAGCCCTGAACCCATTTGATAGCATCCCTACTTGTATATCACCTTTAAAAACATTTTTATTGTAAGAAATAGTAGTACTAGTAATCATAGCAGTACCTCTTTTTATTAAGTATTTACTACGTGCCACACATTGTGATAAGCAATTTAAATATCATTTCATTTTCATATTACTCTCTGCAATAGGAATCGTTGTTCTCGTTATAGAGTTATGAAACTAAAGCCAGATCAATTAGGAAATTTTCTCTAGAACACACAACTAATAAATGAGTCAAAATCTGAACCTCATTTTGAAAGACTTTCAAGTTTGCTTGTACACCATTTACATATATCTCCAATGATTTTATTGCCTTTCCATATGCAGTTAATACATTGTTTTAATATTGAGGCTTTTTCACATTTTGAATTTTGAGTTCACTCTTATTATGTGTAATTTATAACAGGAACATATCAGAAGTGAAAATAGCATCACATACTATACCAGAAGCAGGGAGCATCAAAGTAGAACACAAACTTTTATCTGTACAAAAATGAAAAATGCTAAGTATGTATGTGAGCAAACACTATGAATAAAACCCAAAGCTGAGATAATAAAGTAAAAAATTGGAAACGGTTAATTTGTGAAGATAGAAAAGGTAAGTTATATTTGGGTTGTTGTTTCTTCACAATGTTGTTATAATTTTATAATTTTATAACACATTAAGTTCACAGCTAAGAGATGGTAAACAAAAGATCTAGAAGAAAGTAGACATAAAATAGTTTTTATGGTCAATTACTTGGTATACAGTTCACATTTAAAAACATTTGCCAGGTGATTTATTTTATTCTATAATGCAGAAACTATGCCAACTTTTATTCCAGTTTAGACGTACTTTACCCAACATGCAAAGTGGAGTTGGTGAATAGTTCAGAATCATCCTGGAAACTGTCGTTCCTTGGCGAATAACTATATAGTGCATCTCATTTTTATGTAAACATGTATTCTATTATTTGTAAAATGTTATGGTACAGTAAACTGCACGCAGAACAGTATAGTGTTATGGTTAAGAGCAGAGACTCCAGTCAGACTGCTTGATTTTGAACCCAAGCTCCACTTACTAACCTAGCTGTGTGATCTTGGCTTGTTTCATCTGTAAAATGGGAATACTATTACTACCTGCTCTATGAGGGGTGAGCGACTTAGTAAAGCTCGTAAAAGGTGCCTGGCATCTAGTAAGTTCAGTTGTACTGTTATTATTTTGTAACCCAAGTTTGAATTTGAGATTGCACTTTCTCATTTCCAAGGAATAGTTAAAATTTATCAAGTATTTACTATAAGTTTAGTATTGGTTTTTCTATGCTTTACATGTATTAACTCATCATTATTTCCATTTTACAGGTAAAGAACTGCAGCACACAGAGATAAAGTATAAGTCACACGTGTCATACACAATAGAGCAAAGATAGGGATTCAGGAAATGTGACTCCAGAGGCTCTTCACCACTGCACACACTGCCTCTGTGTGTGTTCACATTCAAATGTCCTTCTGTCTCACTCGACAAATGTTAAATAGATAATGACAACCCCTATGTGAGATGCCGTGATAATTAAGGGACATGAGATTATAAATATATTAAATTTTTGTAAACCAAAACTGGAAACACATTAAGGACACATCCTCCTGACATACTGACATTTAATACTGACATTTATATATCCCCAGCATCTAGAATATGTTTGACCTATAACGGGCCTTCAAAAAACATGCTTTAATTAAGCATAGGCATATTTCAGGGTTTCCTCAAGTTTGCATGGTGACTCAGCAATGAAAGCTGAACTGGAACCAGTTTCTCTAGACTTGGAGTCCAGTGTTCTTTCCACTACATTGCATTACCAGACAGGTAAGTGAAGGATAATAATAATAGACGCGCTGACGAGCATCTTTAAATAGAAGTTCAGAACGAAGCTCTGATGGGTTCTTAACCTGGGACTCATGAATAATGAACCTCCAAAGGCCTAATTTCCCACCTCTAATAAAACTGCATACAAAATTCCCTGTATGTGTGTGTGGTGTGTGTGGTATATCTCCAAGACCATAGATCTGGCCTACGGCACAGCCCACACCCCAATCCAGTATCTTTAGCTCATAATTCAAACTTCTTTTCACTACACCACAAGTATTCTCTTGTTCTACAGATAATCTTTAAAAGATGTTCACAAATGTTTGTGCATATCTATCGGTGTGCTGTCAACATAGCTAGGTAAAGTCTCAAAATTACACCCCAAAAAATCTTATAATTCATCTCATAAAGTTTTAATTTACCCTAAAGTAAACTATAATTCAGATGTTTGGACATATAACTGTTTAAAATAGGTGCTCTTGTTTATTTGTTTAGAAATCAGTTCCTACCAAATAGTCCAGCAGGTCCTGACCCATTACATCAAAGAATTGTGACTAACATACTCAGGTGAAGTTTGGATTGTTGTCCTCTGACAACTCAGGACTTGACTGGACAGAAAACTGAGAGGGGGAATTTGAGCACATGCGCACGCATGCGTGCACACACGTGAGCAGAGGCCAGTCATGGTGGGTGTTGTAAGGAAGTCCAAGCATTTTGGGTTGGAAAGGAGAGAAGGGGAAGGTCACATCAAGTGAAAAACATGTAAAATAATATACCCAGCATGAAACTGCTAAATCAACACGTAAGCATCAGCTTTTTGAACCCCAGTTACCCCTGTCCCTTCATCTTCCTAGGTTACTCAACCTTGTTGCTTCCTGGCAAAATAGGGAGGTGTTTAGTAGCAGCCTTCAGCAATCAGATTCTTAAAGGCAAAAGGTGAATTTGCCATTGGTCTCATGCAACCTGGGACATTTTATCTCAAAATCCTAAACAGCCACATAATTAAACACAGCTCCACCTTTAATAAAAGCAGGAACCAGCATTCGTAAGTATTTTGGAACAATTTCTTGCTATGACTGACAATTGGGAAACCAGATTTACAGTTTTTGCTTTCAATTGCCTGACAGCTGAGTCACGGGGACTTGGCTTTCAGACAAAGAGGAGGCGTTTTTCGCAGAGAATTTCCGAAGTCGCGTGAGAAAGAAAGAATGACAGAGAAGAGGTTTCAGAAAAGCCTATGCCCAAAACACAGGACAGGAACCCCACCTACCGCTCTCTCCTCTAAATAACAGAGCAATTATTATGTAAAGGGAGTTTTCTTGGTGTGGGTATCTCGATCTTTGAAACTGAAATCTCAAATGGCATCGTAAAATCTCTCATCCAACATTTACTTATTCTGAACCAGTGGTTCTCAAACTCCAGCGTCTATCAGAATTACCTTGAGGGTTTGTTAAACATCTTGTTGGGCCCCAGTTCTCGGAGCTTTGGATTTGGTAGATCAGGATAAAGGTCGAAAACTTGCATTTGTAATAAGTTTGGGTGACGCAGATGCTGCTGGTCCCAGACCACACTTTGAGAACCACCACCGTAACAGGCACTGTGTTAAGTGTTATGAAGGGCGCGAGCGGGGGCGGGGGGTACTGGTCCTGCCTGCTGAGAGTCCAACATCCAGGTAAAGTGAAATGAAGGCCCCATGAGTTCTACCATTGAGTAAGGGGTGGGTAGCAAGGGGAGACTGTGACTGTACTCTGCCTGGTGGAGTGGCAAGAAAAAGCCACCAAACTCGGTGAGCAGGACAGCAGATACTCTGTGTCCCAATGAAATTTACACCCCTGAAGTGTGCCGGGAAGTTTGCAGCTCCCCCTCCGCTCTGGGCAGCTTCGAGGCCGCTGGGAGTGCCGGGCATCTCACTCCCAGCTTTGTTCCTGGAGGCATGCAGCTTTGCTTTCCCTCCCCCAGGAACAAACACCCGGAGACAAAGTGTTAAGCCACTGCATAGGAGGCGGAATCCAGATGCCGCGCCTGCTGGGAGCGCCCCACTGCAGGCGAGCCCCGACCTCCCCGAGGGTCGACCTGGCTCCCTGGTCCCCCGTCGCCCTCGCCCTCTGGCTCCCGGCGCTCAGCAGCGGGAGCTGGCGCCCTGCGCGTCTGGGGTCCAGTTCTCTGGAGTGCGGGCCAGGGCTCTCTGCTGCGCTCGCGCTTCTCCTGACTTTGAGCCGACGCATACGCCCCAGCGCTCTCTGGCAGGTCCCAGGAGAGAAAGAGTAGCGTCTGACTCACCCACTGCGGGAGCCGGGCTTTGGCCTCCAGCGGGCGCCAGGGGCAGTCCGAGGCCGGGTTGGCAGTGCCAGACGGCCAACAGGCAGCAGAAGAGCACGTCTAGCAGAGCCATCGCGGGCCACGCACCGCCACAGGCCTGGGAGAGACTGGGTTCGTCCTGCGACTCTACTCGGCGGTCAGGCCCCGGAGGTGGGGAGGAAGCAGAAGACGCAAAGAGGTGTAGACGCCCAGCGGTCACGTGCGAGGGCAGAGTCTGCAAGAACTCGGTTAGCCTGACCTTCAGCCGCTGTCTAACGATTACTTGCCTTTTGGCTTCTTGGAGTCAGTGATTAGCCTGGGAAGGAATGTGTTTGGGTCAGCCCCAAGCAGATCATCTTTTCCTAAATGCCACCTGTCCCTAAACCACAGAAGTGATGCAGAAAACCTTGTAGTATCCTGATTTGGAGGAAATAGGCAGAAGTTTTGGATAGCACTGTGGTTCTCAAAGTGTTGTCCCTAAGCTAGCAGCATCAGCATTACCTGAGAATTCTAGTTAGAGGCGAAAATTCCCTGTCTCACTCCAGCCCTATTGCATCAGAAACTCAGGGGGTGGAGCCCAGTAATTTGTGTTTTCACAACAGCCTCGGGGTGTTGCTAAAGTGATGATGACGTTCCATAACCACTGCTCCAATACACTGGGTTTTGCAGTTTTGTTTCTTAAAAAAAAAAAATTCAAGTAAATCGAAGATTAAATTGGTTTTATTAAGTGATCCATCAATTAGGCAGCGTGCTGTCTAACAATTAGAAAGGACCCGGAGGGGTTGTACAAAAGGAAAAGTTTTTATCAAAAGAAATGTGGAACAAGGAAGCTAGGAACAAAAGAAAGGATGATTTTTAAAATTAGATTGGGAGGGTGGGGAAGAGCAAGAGTTTTTATCATGCAAATTGCATCTTTCTAGGGGTAGGGTGGGGTGAAGAGAGTTCAAACGACAGATTACCTCTTTGGTGTTTACCAGAAAATTCCAGATGGTTGATTAAGAGTGTATTTCCGGAGAAACTGAAACAATAATGGGTCTGGTATTAAATCTAGGCTTGGTATCATGAGCTTTAGCACAAGTGAGGCCATTTTGGGCCCGTGATTTTTTTTCTATTTAACAGTTTATTTGTTTTTAACAACTGAGTTAGAACAATGTCTCAGAATCATGATTTATGCATTCCAGAGATGCATGAAAATCATAAATAGAGCCTGTTGATTTTACTCTTCCAAAGAATTTTTGAAGATACTGTTAAAGACAAAACCCAGAGCCCAAAGTGGTGTCTCATGCTAAAAGCCCATGATACCAAACCTAGATTGGTATCTGATTTGCAGATTCAAACTCTCCCAGAAACAGAATATTAATCAACTAGTCTGGAATTTTCTGGTCAAGCACCAGTAAAGTAGTCTGTCACTTGGGCCCTCTCCATTCTCCCCCATCCTCCCCCCCAAACCCCCAAGAAAGTAGAGGAATCTACATGGTAAAACAAACAAACAAACAAACAAACAAACAAACAAACCTTGCCCTTCCCCACCCTCCCAAAGAAGTCTAGCTCTAAAAAGAATCCTTTGTTTTCTTTTGTTAATAGCTCCCTTGCCCCACCGTTATTCTTATAAAAGCCTTTTATTTTGTACTGCCCCGTGGAGAATGCTTCTAGTTCCTAGGTGTGGTGCTGCCCAATTTATTAATCAAAAAAGCTAATTAGAGCTTCGAATTTACTTGGTTGAATTTTGTTTGTTTAACAATATTTAGTCTTACTAAGGAGCCAAGATTTTTGAACTGCCTCGAATTCTGTGTACCTTTCAATACCATTTATGAGGATGCTGACCCCTTTAAGTAAAGAAACACATAGTTTACATTTTTAGGGTATAGAATTCCTTTGGATAGGAAAATACCCTCCAGAATAACTAACCTCGTAAAAGATATTGTGAAGTATATTTGTTTCCTATTAGAGAAAACCTTATTTTGTGTCCTGTGTAATAAAATAGGAATGTTTATCATGAAAGGGGCTTTGAAATGGGAATCAATGTAACTGTATTTTGTTTCAAGTCCTGCCAGGTTAGTTCAAGTCCCACCTCAGCTTTAGGATGATTCAAAAGTCTTTGGAGAATGAAAGTACTTTCCAATAGTGGACAAAATGGTCCTTGTGTAACTGCAGAACCAGCTCAAACTGGTCTTAGTCTGTTTCTAACAAGATGCTGAGCTGCTTTTTCAGAGATAACAGACCAAAACTGCAAGTCATGCCCAAACTGAAGCTTGCACAGAAGAGAAAACTTTGACCTCCAGTTTCATCTGAACCAAAGTCTCACTCCCCGCCCCACTCCCCACGCCATGGAACCAAAGGACTGGGACATGACAAGAACTTGAGCACCAGAACCCTTTCAGAAGCAAAGCGTTTTTTGTCCAGAAGATCTGGTGCGGAAGCCCCTTACCATATTTTACCATAAACAGTCAAATTCCCAAACCCTCAAATTGAAATCGGCTCTGTCAGCACTTCTGCATACCAGCCTGTTCCCCCTCACTGTTTAAAACTCACCCTGAACCTTGGATCAGGGAAACCAGTTTAAGCCTTGCCTCTTATGTCCTTGCTCATCAGTCATGCAATAAGGCCTTTTCTCTTCTCAAAAACCGATGTCATAATATTGGCTTCTATGAGCATTGGGCAGTGAGCCGTTGCTAGTTTCTCAGTCCACAACCACAAGAGTATGGAGGAAAACAGCGGGGAAAAAAAAAAAATGATGGACGGATGAGAGAAAGCAACTGTAAAGACAGCAAAATAACTTAGTGGTTCTAGTCCAAACATTTTGAAAAATAGAAAAACTGTAAAAAAAAAATAGCAATTTTCACTTTGTTTTCATTTCCCAATAAGCCAGGAAAAAAATTGCTTGTGAAATAATTCTTAAGTAAGCATAAAAATGGCATACATATTTTGAAATCTAAGAAATTCTTGAAATCCTGAATGTACAATATACTGAAATTAATGGGTAGAAACATCATTCTCCCTTCTACTCTCTCTGCTTTTTTTGCTTTCCTTTATACCCACTCTCTAAGAAGCACAGTGCCTCAACATCTCTGGGTACCTCAAACCTGGGTTTTTGTGGGTCCTTATGTTCTGGGTGTCTTGAGGGTATATATCTGGGTGAGAGAGAACTCCTGTGAGAGTGGGGAGCTGCTGCTTGCTATCAAGTTTCCATAATTAAATGTCACAAGATAGCCTTTAGCCTAGTTTCTATATTTGGAATCTTGGAGTTTCAGAAATGTTCTTCCAGGGCCTATTAGTCAAATTGCCTTTGGTCTTGCTATTTTTTATTTTTTTAACAGAAAAAAAAAAAAAGGTAAAATTAGCACATTGACAGATTACTATATGAGACAGAAGAATATGGCTTGGAGAAAAATTATTTGCAACTGTCTTGTAAACATTTAGGAAGCAAATGTATCTGTTAATTATCTTCCCAGAGAAACGCATTTGTCCCATCACTAAAACTCTTGATCTTTTAGCCCAGTATAACTTCGTTTCCTATTTAAGCCACCCAGAAACTTCCATTCTTTACTCCGTAAGACAGCTATTATGGAAATAAATGCCAGAAAGATATTATTTAGCCTAAGTATAATGACCTGAAGCTGAATCCCCATCCTTGGCCTTGTATCTTTAAGAATTAGACAGGCCAGAATCTGTGCTTCTACCAGAGCATAGGCTGAAGTCAACCAAGAGAAAGTAGTCCTCCAGGAGAAGCGGTACAGCATAGTGGTTAGGCATTTATATAACTTCAGAAGTGATCCCCCTTCTGATAAGTCCAATATCCACCTTGCACTATACATAGTTCTTATAATATTATTGACTACATTTCCTATGCTGTACCTTACATCCCCATGACTATTTTGTAACTGCCAATTCGTATTTCTTAATCCCTTCACCTTTTTTACCCAGCCTTCTGACCCCTCTCCCTCAATCTGGCAACCATCGGTTTGTTCTCTGTATCTATGAGTCTGTTTCTGTTTGTTTTATAGATTCCACATCGAAGTGAAATTATATGGTATTTGTCATTCTGACCTATTTCATTTAGCATAATAACCTCTAGGTCCATCCATGTTGTCACAATTGGTAAGATTTCATTCTTTTTTATGGCCAAGTAATATTCCACTGTATATATGTACCACATCTTCTTCAGTCATCTATTGATGGATACTTTTGTTGCTCCCATATCTTCACTATTGTAAATAATTCTGGAATGAACATAAGAATACATATATCTTTTCAAACTAGTGTTTTGGATTTCTTCAGATGAATACCCAAAAGTAGAATTATGAGGTCATACCTTTTAAAGACAAAAGTAGGCTATAATTTTAGGAATGGTAATCTTAGCTAGACAATCTTAATCTTGACATTCAGTAATAATTGCACATTCCTGTGTTAAATCCTATAACCACAATTTAGATTTTTCTACTCTCCATTATAGTACTTAAAGTAATAATGTATCATTGTGGTAAATTGTGTAAGTTAAAGGAAGTGTCCATATATATATGTTAACATATATATGTTATTAACGTAACATATGTATATGTTAATTGGACCTTGAATTAACTTATAAAAATTTACTGAAATCACTGGGTTGATTAAAAAATTAATGTTGCATATTTGTCCTGAAAAATATTTACCCTTTCCCAACTCCCTACCCCCAGAGGCTAATAGAGAAGACTTCCTAAGGAATTATCAGAGAATATAAAATCTTACATATTTTATTTCAGAAAAAAAGTTGAAATATTAATTTTTGAGAGAAAATAAAGAGGAAAATTTCAAGATTTCCAGTTCTTGGTATTCACTAGTCATGAGAACTTAGGCATGTAAAACTAATCTTCAGCTTCCTCATTAGTAAAGTAAAAATAGTAATATCTGCCTTACCTGCTTCACATTGTAGGTTTGAGAAAATATATAATAAGCATTTTGCAAATAATGCAATATAAAATAACATGTTTGTACTTTACAAATGCAGATCCTAGCCAGTTACAGATATTTACTTGATTCCCTTTGGTTAACTCAGTTCCTACAACTCCCACACAAAAGGAATGTGAATGCCTTCATGCACACTCTACACACACTCCATTTTAGCATTCTTATGGACTTAGTTCAGCTCAATGTACTTGTCCGAAGACATATTTTTATAATCCATGATAAAATTCACTCCTTTTTCTATTTAACTTTCAATAAGAAATTTAAATTATATGAAATTTTAATTAGACGATACTTTGATTATATTTATCTTTTACGAAGACATTTTCATGCATATCATTTTGCTTCTTCAGGCTGCCCTTTTCTAATAGCAAGAAGTCATTTGTGTTACACAACCCACCATAACAATGTCTTTGCATCCTAGCCAAAAACTGTGGTTTATCCACACTTCCTCAGTCTTCTGCTTATTTTTTAATTAGTATTTTAAACAAAGTGCTAACTTTTCCAGCCTCACTTTATGCCAGAAAAAAAGATTATTTTATTTAAAATTCTAACATGCAATTTCCACCTAGATTAGTGATACTAAAAACAACAACAATATTTCTCATGAGTATAAGATTTTTATTCCAATGGAAATTATAAAATGTATTCACCTTTTAATTTTAAAAATGTAGCTTAAAATTTTAATACAAATTATAAAACATGATAAATTTGCAGATCAAAATTGAGCTAGTTGCCTAAAGTAACAGGTTTTTAAAACAAGTTTTTAAATCACCATTTTTCACCTTCACACCAAGGATAACCTTCTAATTAGTGATCAGCTGTACTGTCATTGTAGGATAATACTGAGACTTGAGTAAACAGAAAAATCGTAGAGCTTCTCCAGCCGGGATCAGGAACCTTGCTATGCCTTCTCATAGTGGCGAACAGCAACTACATCACCAAAAGTAAGAGTCTGAAAGATTCAAAAGATAATCAAATCTTTTATGCAGGAACATTCGTAGCTGAAATTTTTAAAGGTTTTCATATATATGATTTCAATATTATGCAAAAGAATAAAGGCATTTACAAATATTAAATGTTGCATGCGTTCTTTATTTCTTAAAACAAAAAGAAAAGAAACCTTTATATTTACTGAGTGGATAAAATGTGTATATAGTTGATGTCTCTAAAAGGAAAATGAAACAAAAACTTAGATTAACTATCTAGATTCAGGTCAAAAGAATTCATTTTGCCTTAGATTATCAGAGTAATTAGACCAAATAAGCTAACTGCTTCAAAAGTGAAAGAAGTTTGTAGTAGGTTTTTCTAACAGTTTTCAATTCATGACTTACATAACTTTCAAAAAGTTTTTAGAAAATCCAAATCATTTGAGCAAGTGGTATCTGCAATGACTTATTCCAAAATCAGCGGGAAAAGGTAAATGCACATGGCTGTCATGCTTTAGCCTATGTGAACCTTGGTAGTTAGATGGTATAACATGAAACATGGGTACTTATGTAAAATCCAACTTGAAGAATTGCTGTAAAACCTCTTTTAAAAATTTTTGGTTTTTTTAGTGTTCATTATTTTTATATAGTAATGTGATTTTCAAGAGTATACTGAGCCCTTATCATACATTGTTTTAATCTCCTTTTCTGAACTTAATTTTGCCTGATCAGTCATATAGTCAAAATTGAGTTACCCTATTTTATGTATCGGGGAAAAAATAGAGGTTAAAGCATAAAGGAAAATTCAGATTGAATCTTTTAGAAATGAATCCTTTCTTTTGATTATCACTGAAGAAAAATGTGAGCAAATATTTGCTTTCATGAAAGAAAAACTGTCCCTCTGCACCCTACCACACTTCCACTCGTGAAAAGACATATGAATATGTAAGCCCTACATCTCAATCTAGAACAGCTCTGGTTGCAGTAGTTGAGGAGAAGAGAGGAAACAAGTCAATTTTCTAAAATAACAAAAACCCTCTCTGCTATTTTTCCAGTTTATGATGTTACTCCAGCATTAGAGAAATTATTTTTAATTATTTTCTATTTTATAATTTTTACATGACCACCAGTGTTGATAGGTACTTGTAAAAGGTACCTTATGCATTAAAAGAAAGACTAGATGGAAATAATATCAAAATTGTTCTCTTTGAGGAGAAATTAAGATTTTTATATTTTTGTTATACTTGTATGTTATATTCTAAATTATCTACACTGAACTTCCATAACCTTTATAAACTAAAATATAAAATGTTTAAAGATATCTTCTTTATTACAGGAGCTATACAGTAATTTTTCTGAGATCCAGCAAGCTTGATATTCTTATAGGAATATCAATCATCTTTATATATTTTCATGATTATTGGCTTTATATTTAGATTTCATTTGAGGATTAGCATTCGCAGTAATCCTACAAAAATTCTTCTTTTGACACACGAATTTTAGCTAAATTAATGGCAACTTTTTAAAATTGCACGAAGAATATTTTTTCTGTAATTAAAGAAGCAGAGCCTTAGCTAAGATCTTTTTTATGTCTTCTGTTTTACACTTGTTAAGGAACCTTGCTAATGAGTTAATGTTATTAGAAGGAAGGGAGGGAGGGAGGGAGGAAGGAGGGAAGGAGGCAGGGAAGGAGGCAGGGAAGGAGAGGGAGGGAAGAAGAGGAAAGGGAGTGAAGTAGCAGATGGGGAGAGGGGAGGGAGAGGGAAGGAGATTGGAAAAGGGGGAGGGGTAAAACCCAAGGAAGGAGGAAGAGAGAATTGCCATTACTTACCATAACCATTTTGCCATCCTTAATTTCTCTTACAAAATTTGTTTCTTTGCCATCCCATTTCTGTACATGGACAAGTTTGTCTCCATCGAGGCTAACAACAGACTGAGAACAACAACAAAATGCAGAACACAGCAATTGGTACAGATATGATTTCTGATATTCAAGTCAAATGATTTTTGAAAGAATTGTATGATCGAATAAATCATAATTGGCTAATTATCATATTAGTACCATATCTTCTATTGCTTCTAGAGTCATTATTATGTAAACTTAAATAATTCATAACTTGATAAAAATGTGTACATTTAGATACAAAAACTTCATATATTAGAAGTCAAAATCCTGAACAAGTGCTTTTGGACTAGTCCTCCTTCTCCTTTAAACAAAGCCTTAGAATGAGGCAAACTGTTTACTTAGTCAATATGAGGCGGTCAGAGAGATGAAATAAAATGCAATCATTCTTTTAAATGAATACTTTCTGAAATACAGGTTTGATATATAATATGAAAACATACAGTAAGATATAGATTCAAGATTTAAACTGTAGCCAAGTAAACATTGTACAGATCATAACCTATGCATGCTAGAATGCAGAATTAACCTTGATGTCCTTCTCTGTGCATTGAAATACTGAGAACATTACTTACCATCTAAGAAAAGTAGTATGAAGAATCTCTCTTTTATTCCCTCCTCCCTATCCCCACTGCAAAGAAGTGGCTTCTTACCTTACAGTTTCTATCATCTGCAGTAGTTTCATCAAATTCTTCTCCCAGATGGAAACTAATCTCTGTGTTCTTAAATGTGCTTTGAGTCCTGATCACCACTTTGTCCCCTTCCTGACTGATGATCACTGTTGGTTTAGTCACATTTCCTACCTGCCTAGTGGCAAAGCCCACACCTAAAATAGAAAGCAATACAGTCAGTTGCAACTTCCAAAACAACTCACAAAGCAAGAAACTGTTTTCCTATTTTGGAACTCAGGTCCTAAAGTGTAAGTTTCACTAGAGCATGTTTAGCCCATTAATCCGCAATACAACTACTGAGCTGTAATAAGTGGATAGTTATTTGGAGGCACAAACAATAAGTGGATGCTGAAGAGAAAATGGCAAAGGCACAGAAGCTTCATATTCTCCAGGCTACCAAACGCACCATTATTTGGCCCTGGGCAAGAAAGGCAACTACGGCATTAAAAATCCATTCCCTGGGAAATACATAGCCTAGGATCCAATTATGACAACGTGATCTGTCTTTGTCGCTCGCCAATCTAATGGGTGAAAAAAGGATTCTGCAAGCAGATGAAATGGTAGATCAAGAAGAGAACACCACATTTTATTTTTACCCACCTAGAGCCTTCATGTATTCATCAAAGTTCTGACTGTCTGTCAGCTTCCAGGTAGCACAGAAAGCCTCCACCATCCTTGTTCTTAACCGTTAGCTTTGAAGACAGATAAAAGAGACAGCAGCAAAGATCTTGGGATCCTATTGCCACTGAAATTTAGAAGAACCCTTTGCACCTTGTAGCAGCTCCTGCCTTCTTATTTGGAAAAGAGGTGGGCAGAAAGCCAAGGATTTAAACTGCAAACACACCCCTCCAGAGTCTTTTCTAGGAGGCTGTTGCAGGGGGAGGGAAAGAAAAGGAGGCTCAAGTGAGGTTCCAATCCTCTTTGTGATTGGCTCAGGCCACTGGGTTAGCGGAGTAGGTCGAGTTTCTCCCAGTCCTCACACTGCAGCCCTTCTGCCTGAGAAAGCTCTTTGAGGATTCAATGGGGCTGGAGGCAGAGAACGGGAAAATGAGAGGGTCTTTCAGGTTCAGCTCGAAAACTTGGCAAAGGCAATTTCAGACTGTGAGGAAAGAAAAAAGATGCACAATAGGACATTCAGATTGATTTCCGTTAATGGCAAAGCTGGTTACAAATGAAGACCCCTCTTTAAAGAAAACCACTGAAATGCCAAACTTTTCAGACAAGGAAAGCTGAATAGTGTCTTTTATTTTCTCTCATATTTATCGGGAGAGCAAAACACAAGCTAGAATATGCCAAACTAGGAAAAGAGGAGGGGAAGAGGGGTAAATGCCTTCCCTAGATTGTACTGCTAGAAGGCTACTCTGACTATCAATGGGACACTAACTAATTTTGGCCTCTTTCCCAACACAAACTGAGTGAATTTAAAGATCCCGTTGTTCTTTCTAAGAATGTGAGAACCAGATTGGGATGGAAAAGGGATCTAAAGAAGGGTATGGTTAGAATTCACTAATTAGGTAAAAAAGAAAGAAAATAATGCTTTTTTTTATTTTTACTTCCTTCAACAGATTCTATAATCCACATGGAAAACTGGACAGGTCATTTAGTAAGATTTTAAATGACCTGCGCTGTAGAATTTTTTTGATTTTCTGAGGCCGCAATTATATAAATGCAATCTACATATAAGTTGGGAGTTCGCAAAGCGGGTATGCTAGGAAATGGAGGAGCAGTGAGACTCAGAAGAGCTTTGGCTTCACTTTGTCCTGGCTCAAAGTACCTCAAGATTGGTAAAGTGCCTCGAGGTTTCCAAGTAGAGTATTTTAAAAAAGGCCTTTTAACCTCTCCTTTACCAAGAGGTTCTTCTTGCTTCACTAGTTTAGACCATGGAGAGAAAGCAGGTTCCTTCCCTTTCATGGGGACAGAACAGGGGAATCTAAATTGACGAACCCTAAGAACGCATCTTACTCCAATTGCCTGCTCCACGATTCTACTTTGGTGTCTCAAAAGTACCTCAAAAGTGCTTATTTAATATAAGTTTAATTTTTCTTCACACCCCGTCTTCCTCTAGACTTCCCTATGTTTGTGAATGGCACCATCATCCACCTAATCGTATAAGCCAGAAAATGTGAAGTCATTTCTAACATTTTACTCTCTAAAATCAAAGTCAATGTCAGGGCCTATCTATTTAACTTCCTGAGTATTTCCCTAATTTGTCATTCTCCCCCTATCTCCACGACCACCATCTTAACTCAAGCAACCACTCTCTTTTACTAGTTCTATGTCAATAACCCCTTAACTGTTCTTTCTGAAGCCTTTCCTGATCTCTAATCCTTACACTGAAGGGAAGCCTAAGTGACCTTTTAAAATACAAATCTGCATCTTCCTAGTGACTAATGGTGTTGAGCACCTTTTCATGCGCTTCTCTGACATTTGTATATCTTCTTTGGTGAAATGACTGTTCAAATATTTTGTCCATTTTTAATTGTATTGTTTGTCTCTTTACGGAATTTTAAGAGTTTTTTATACAGTTTAGACAAAAGTCATTTGTTGAATATGTGTTCTTCAGAATTTTATTCTCATTTTTTTTATTGTGATGACAATTTCATTGGTCTGTCAAAATCTATCAGGTGTACACATTAAATATGTGCAATTAATTTTATGTCAGTTATACCACAGTCAAGCTATTTTTAAAAATCTAAACTTTACCCTGTCCCTCTCCTGCTGCTCTCAGGTTAGAGAGCGAAATATCTAACATCACCTAATCCAGGCCCCTGACATTTGCAAGATTTGGAGTAAGAATCCAAACATGCCATTTGTCTAAACAATAAAAGTTATAAATCAAATGATGCCTACAGCCTGGCCCGTCATCCCAGCCAGGACTCAAAGTCTACCCTTCCTCCCCTTCCCAACAGGCACCCTGCCTGCAGGCTTGAGCTTTGACACAGATCTGCTGGGGCAAGCAGGCAGATGCTGATCTGGAACCCAGGGTTTTCAGTCAGTGATGTTAACCCTGGGATGGGGACCAACTTGGACTTGATGTTGTGCTGACATAAGTCTGAAGATATCAGAGGCCACTATGAAAAGCCTGACATGAAACCATTTATACCCCTCTGACATCATTTAAGGCCTTAAACCAAGTCCTTGAAGCTATGAACTTTTTATAAATTCTTTCTATTGCTAAATCTAGATGACTAATTAATCCATTTATGCAAACATTCTCTGTGGTAGAGTTTCTCAGACCAATTTATTTTTACATCAAAATATTCTTATACGTTCTTTTTAATATAACATGTTTAAACTGTAGAATGTTTAAGTGTTATTCTAAAATATAGTAAATCATTTATTTTTCAGTCTGAAAATTTAAGATTATTAAGAACAGGTGCTGAAGAGCAGGTGCTAAGATCGTGGTGCTGAAATATGTGTTTATACTCCTTTATTTTTTCTGCTCTTTAGGTAAAATATATGAGCTGATAATATATATATTTTAACTTAAAGCATATATTTCTGAAATTCTGATTATTTCATACCTATGTCAAACATGAAAGCCCAGATATTTAGAGACAGTATTCTCTGTTGTATATTAGTTTAGTAATAAGCAGAAGAGAATATTGTTTATACAGATGTCTATAGTAGAAATTTTTTCAAAAGTCATTTTAATATTTTGTAATTTTCTAAACTGACACATTTAAACTTACTATTTTTAATTAGTCAGGATGTAATATATTTATCCCTAAGAATGGTTGTTTTCAAATCATAGGTTATTTGCTCTGATTAATGAAGATTTAATAAAAGAGAAAGTGAAAAAGTAAAGGAGACACTATGTTGTGCTAAGGAGGAGTCAACTAATAGATATCTTTTTTTCTAATTTTCTTAAATCTAAGAGTAACCTATGATTTTGCTGTGGCTTTCATAATACAAGTATATCCACAGACTTAAAAACAAAGGAAGGGTGTGACAGATTCACCCCTCTTTTAGAGCTATCACCTTTTGCATTAACTAATGGCAATAAGCACTCTAAAGGATACATTACAAAGATTTTTTTAATAGTGAAATAAAAAGAATGAATAAAAATTGCTTTGGGAAATCTTGGCGAAATTTCCACATAGAGCTGAATCTTCTGGCATCTGCTTTATCGCAATTTTTCCTTCTTAACAGAGGGTATTAATAAATATTTATCACTGCTCTTGAGTGAACTAAGCCAATCAAAGCCATACGTTATATCTCATAATATATCCAAGGATCTGTACCAAGAGAGGTTAGATAACATTCAAATACTTGCCTGAGGTTCATTTTGTTACTAGATTACACAAAATAAAATGGTAATAAAATATTTCTGTATTTGGAAATATGCAAATACACAATGTGATTGCAATCTATCTCATGATAGGTAATAGATAGGATCAGACAATTCCCTTTGCTGTAACAGTGGTACAAAGTTCCCTAAGAGTTAACTATCTATCATGGGCACACCTATCATCATACCCCCTGACCCCAAACAACCAGCTAAACCAGGTATAAAGTCCACAGGTTTAGGTGCCAGGAGTGATGAAAATTCCAACCTTCAAGCAGGAATTAATGCAATATGAGTAATGGAATTTGATAGGAGGCGGGAGGGACTGTGAATTATATGTCCCTCGGTGTTGTGAAATTTTTATATTATTGCACTTTTTAAAATGTGGACTAGACCAGAGAGAAGATGCACCTCCAGGTGTGGCAGACTCTTGAAAAGAAGTGCACTTCTCTCCTGGAGAATGAAAGGCTAATAAAGACCATCTGATGAGGTACTGACTATCTTTACAATGTCCTAATTTTTTCTTATTTTCTGAAGTTTTTTTCCCCCTTTACCTCCTATTATTTAAATATTCCACTCTTCATATTTCTGGGGGTTATAAAATGTAAAGGCAGACTTTTACTCATTTCCATATCTGACAAAGTGACTTGGGAAAGAACTTGGTTTCAGGTCTGTTATGAAAGTTTTGAGACCCTTCTCTCCTCAGGCCATTCCTAGGCCACAACTCTGCCAAGAAAACACTCCTCTCCAGCCCCCCACTTAACTTATACTTGTTTGTTAGAGGTAATCTCAAATATTATTTCTTAAAGGAAGACTGAATCAGAATACCAATTATGTCACTCCCTGGTTTTATTTGTCTTTTTAAGCATACTATAATTTTAATTAAATCCGTTTGTAATCAATTATTTATTATTCACTCCCCCATTAGAATACAAGTTCCCTTAAGCATCTATTTTAGCATTTATGTTCTTTATTCTCCATTGTACTCTATATTGTTTAGCACTGTGTAAAGTCCACAGTGTTTGTTCAACAACTGTTAAAGTATGAATAAATATGAGAGTGGACATGGAGAATCGGAGAACTTTAAAAAAGTAAAAATTCGAACCATTATACATACAGTCTTTTCCAAGTTTCTATCCAAACTTTGTCTCTCTTTGCAATGCACATAATCCCCCAGGAGGGATATCTAAACCATCTCCTCCTTTCTGTCATGTTAATTTTGTGAGAAAATTAATGCTCATTGCTTTTAGGTTTCTTCCTTCAAAGTAAAAGCACATAGTATAGCCTGAGAAAACATTAAAATGCACAATGGATTTACCAAATGAAAGTGGAGGAGACTTTTGTGACATTCTATATGTGGAAATCTGGTGTCAATGAGTGTACATGGAAATTGTTCTTTTAATGGATCCTCTGGTTGGGTTATTATCATTTGTAAATCATAAATTTAGATTTTCTTTTTTCTAAGGGAGTGGATGTCTTATAATCCTTGAAGATCTCTGTTGTTATCTTTGCATATGAAATGCCAAAGTAAGCTTCAAGTAATGATTATCAGACAGGTAGCTATAAAAGGAAGGTATTAATCCGAGATCAGCTGAAGATTAAAAAAATCTCTCTAGCTATTTTTAACAGGGCAAAATATAGGGAATTCGATGCTTACAAAATTCTTAGAATAGTTGAAAGACGGCTTTATGCTAAGCTGAGCTTTCAGAAATATTCCCAGAACACACCACCCTGTCTCAGAAACTGACCTATGAAGAAAAAAGTTATCTTATAATCTCAAAGCTGAGGAATCAGGAGACTGTTTTCCTACCTCCTGTTAAAAAATGTCCTTCTTTAACACTGTCATCCACGAATGAGGGAGCTTCACTCAGAAATGTTGACTCCAGAGCCATGCCAACATGGACCAGATCTCAATAACAAAATGGATGCCTTGGATGCATTCCTTTTCACCACTTAACTAATTTTGAATTCAAGTCTTACATAAGTACTTATAATAGGCATGACCTAAATTAAGTCTAGGTGTAAGGGAGTTGGGGAACTGTTGTTTCACTCCCTGTTGTCTCCGCAAAGCAGAGAGGGTCACAGAAGGCAGTGGAAACAGAGGTCAGGTGAGTCAATCTACCTTACCCCATTCACTACTCAGAAATGATTGGTTATGTTCTAAGGGTATTTGTTAAGAAGGGAGAATTTAAAAAAAAAAAAAAAAGATAGAGGTCTTGTATGTCTGAAAATATTCTAGAGTAGTAGTTCCTAACACTGAATGACCATTAGAATCACCTGGATTCATAATAATGCAGATTTCAAGGATATCCAAAAGATTTTGATATAGGTAGTCTGGGCTAAGTCTGGACTTTGTAGTGAAAAACAGAATTTTAGGTTGAAATTCTATATATGCTAATGAATTTAATGACTTATAAATAGTATATTCCAGTCTGTCAGAATCATATTAATAAATTTGCATTCTAATATTTCTTCAGTGTTAAATACAAAACAAGAATAGGAGACCAGAAATGGTACCAGCTCCTTGATCCTACCGATGATTCCAGAAATTGTATGTGACTCATACCAAGGGTGCCTCTGAATTAAACATAATGTGTTATTGCATACTCAGCAAAGAAGAGACATGACCCAACTATCTTAAGAATGAAATATGTTAAACCAGTGCTAATATGAAAGTTCTGTGTTGTGATAGGGTGTATCCTCAATCATAATACAAATTTTCAGGACCCATAAATTTAATTAGTTCTCTGTTAATTTATACTGAGACATTTCTGAGGACATAGAAAAGTTTTATCTCAAGAGAGCAAATGGTTTGCATGTGCCTTCGGATGAGTAAGATATTTTTATACTCATTTTATAAAAGAAACAGAATTCTTAGATAAATGTTTTCTATCTCAATTTTAAGTCTTTGCAGCACATTATTTTCAAGATATTGGAGCAGCTCTTAACATAGTTTGATCAATAACATCATTACAAATTATAAATGGGCCATTGAGATTTGTGGTATTTTTCACCTAATAGCTGATTGGAAAACATTATTTTAAGCATATCTTTGAATGCTAACAATATAAAATTTTAATAAAATAACGTTGGGGTAGTAATTCATTTTCTTTTCATTCCCAGAGCAACTTTTTTAGAATGGAAAAATCAGTTGAAACTATTATTATGATTATATTATTTTTGTTGTTTTTAAGCAGATGGAAATAACTTTACAAATGTTTGTACTCATCAATTTGCTGAAGGGTGAGCCTCCATTTGAAATTGTTAAGAATATGCCAGAATTTATTTATTTTTTTTGCTTTTTATATTAATTTCTTATCCATTTGGAAATATTTAATATCCTGAAAATGACATTTGTGACGTAAATACATATGAAGGATTCTATGAAGAAATTTTGACAAGTTAAGGTGTTTCTGGATCTTAAACACACTCACTGAATTTATTTTTTTCTTGTCATTTTGCTCTATATAAGAAAGTACTCATTATTAAAGAAAGTATAGACTCTATGTAAAACATATATGATAATGAATTTTGTGTATTTACGTTTTTACAAATAGGGCTTACAAAAAGATTTAAGTATATAAATTATACCATATAATTTTTTTATAATTTCTTAATTATAAATGAGCAACAGTTTTGGAAGACTGTTAAATCTTGGAGAGTATATGCTGCTTTTATCCCTAATCTGTAATATTTAAATCAAAATTGAAGATGGGTAGATAACATTATTTGGAAAACCTTATAATGTCCTGTGGAAGTCCCTGTCATCATCAGGATATCATTAAATTTCCTGAGATGAGTTTTTGTGAGTCACCTCTACATTGTTATTGCCAACAATGGAAAATTTCAGGGTACGGCCTTGCGATCCTCATGTGCTCGATCTGTTTTGTACCACACCAGACAGATGCAGAACACTCTTTGCTTCATTTCCACAGAGATATTTGCAAATTTGGCACATTTTCCTAAAGTTTTGGGTAGACAAAGTTTACATTGCAAAAAAACAAAAAAATCTTTGTTTAAATGGTATAACATTCTCACTCTTTTCCTCATTTTTTTTTCCTACAACCAAATTCCTGTTCATTTATAATCCAGAGTGTTTTAATCATCTCTTTTATTTCTTTGGCATAACTACAGTGTTAATTGATTATTAAAGTATTTCCCAACAAAAGACAGCTCCTTCCTTAAGAGAAAATTCTAATGCAATCTGGCTAGTATTTAGAACACAAAGTTAGTTTAATCATATTCCTTGGTTAATGTCATAGTCTTATCATTTGTCCATAGAGGGCCAATTTTTATTACTTGGTTATCTACATAATTAATTATTTTTATTAATTTATGAACAAACACAGTGAACCTTTTATCCAAAACAAAGCCTAGTACTTCGTCAGCAACCACATGCTTTTCTGCATCTATTTACCTGCTTTCTCCAACCCCAAATATCCATCTTTCTGAATCTAATGTTCATTGTGTACTTGCTTTATTTAGTTTCATTGTATCTATATATTTTCCTAAAATATATATTACTGTAGTTTCCTTACCTTTATAAAATGTTTACGTCATTATATAATATCCTGGGAATTAACTTTTACATTTGCAATATTTTTTGGGAAGTACATACCTTGAATTGAAATCATTGAGATACAGGTTAACCTTCAATTTTAGAAAATAATGCCAAATTATTTTTCAGACTGGACTCACCAGTTTTGGCCTTCACCAGTAGATTCACATCTGCCCCCAAACGTATTGGCAGGCTTTTTAATGTTGATCAATCAGAAGCATATAAGCTGATAATTAATTTTGTCTTGATTTGCATTTTCATAATCACTGAGGAAAACATCTCTTTATGTGTTTATTGGTCTCTGATTTCTTCCTCTGTGAAACGTGTGTTCATCATCTGACCATTTTCGAGTAGGTTGTGCTTTTCTTATTGCACATTATTGATTCTAATCATTTTAGAGTGTGGGTGTCATGAATATCTTCTGCCCATTTGTAACTTTTCATGGCCCAAATTTCTTACTTTTAATATTGCTAAATTTATTAATGTTTTATTTTATGGTCAATGTGTTTGTGTTTTGTTTAAGGAAACAGCCTATCCAAGTTACAAAAGATAATCACCTATATTTTTAACTAAGAGTTTTAAAGTTTAAACATTTGGGTTCTTAACCGTCTGGACTATTATAATTCGGTTCTCTCTTTCCTGCACTCTCTGTCTTTTCCCTCTAAGTCCTTGAAATTAGAGGACCAGAAGTAGCATATTGCACACTAATAAATGTGATTTCCTTATACTATCATCTTGAAGATATACTTAAAAACCACTTAAAGCAGTAAATTATGAATTGGTAGTTTTTCTTGCATATAATATGTTAAAAGCATCAGAGAGTTAGGCAGTGAGGGCAGAAGAATATTCCAACTCATGTCAGTTGATTCACAACTGGTAGCTGATCTTATCAACCCATCCTCTAGGTGAGCTCAGCTAGCTCAGATAGCTTCTCTGTCTGAGAAGAAGAGGTTCTATTAGTCACGACCTTGGCAACAAGTTTAATAGAAAGAGAAAAAAAAATTCACTTCCATTGTCTGTAACAAACCCCAGGTCTAGATAAATGGTTCTCTTTATTTAAAAAGGAGAATAATAATCAAATGCAGCATGAAATCTGTGGACATATTTATCAAAAAAGTAGAGGGCACAATATCCTGAAGACAGAGAATAAGAGTATACCCTTAAAAATGATTGATTTATCAAAGCAAACAAAAGGAAAAAAAAAATATCTATTTGGCATGTCGATAGGTGCAAATGGCTTCTATAGAACAGGAGCAAGAAGCCGTAAGAATAGAACAGATTGAAATAAAAAGATGATTCGGATAAAAAGAAAAAGTTTGAGATTCAAAATATAAGCTTAATGTGATCAAAAGACTCAAGGAAATTAATAACTTAATAGAAGAAATTGGATCAACCAAAAATACAGTAATAAATAGAATATTTTTTGAAGAGAATTTTTAGAGTGCAGAGACATTATGAATAATAAAAGTGGACATTTTAAACATAAAAAGAATGAAAATACAGCCTAATAATTATAGAAAGACATCAAAACAATTGAAATAAGATACGTAATAACCAAAATTTTTATTGAGGAAACTTTCTGTAGCTGAAAAAAGGCATCAGTATACAGATCAAAATGCCACAACATTCGCTAGAACAATGAAAGAGAACTAAACTTTCTAATTCTATCAATATTTTTGAATCAAATATAATTCAAAGAAATAAATATTAAAAATAACAAAAAAATCCAATAAACATTCAGTCAGAGAAAAGATGAATAAAATGTGATAAGTATGGCTGACCACTATCTTTTTCGTTGTAGTATTTGGATACCAAATAAATATAGAGCAATGTTACCAAGTTTTTTAGCAAAACCATGGCTCAAGTTTTTTTCATTATATGTGAATATAGAAGAGATTTTTCTCTTTGAAAATCAATCAGTCAGCATTCTCACGATACTGTTTTCATGTGTGACTTGTCTGCAGGATGAGAATATATTTGGCAATGGACTTGGAACCCAGTTTACCCTATTGTAAATTAGTAATTCTGATTACTTACTTCAGCCTTCACAGCCTTTTTGACTTGTGTCTGCCCTGGGACAAGATCAAGGTTTGCTGTCAAATCTGTTTCGAAATCCTCAGGATCAAGTCAGATTCTGCAGAATGACAAATACTTTAAGGCACTGGTTTTCATCTCATAAAAAAGATACACACACATCCCTTCCCTGAGGGGAGGATCTGAAACCAAGGTCAAAATTGTCATTGTTTTGACTTACAATGTTAAGGGAAAGCATGCATTTTTTGTCAAAGAGGAGATAGGTCATAAAGATTGAAGTAATGCCTCAATTTGAGATGTCTTGGGGATCCTTCAGAAGAGGATAGCCCTGTTTCTTTGAACATCTTCCTTTTTAAACTTTAACAGCTCAAAACTAAGTTTGTGCTGGCTGGAAAATTACTGCTTGGCTATCGCCCATGGGAACATAGGCTATCGCCCATGGGATCATAGGTTATCACCCATGGGAACATAACATTCTAACAATAAGCTTTCTGTTTCTGTATCCTTGCTTGCACACCCGACCTGTGGGTTGACAGGTAGTGAATAGGAGAAAAATAGACCTTTGTGTTTAAGACAGAATGAGGAATGGGATTTAGGGCTTAAAAATCCTATACCTCTACATTTTGGGGCTGCTTAATTTGGGGTCTGCATACTCCTGGCAGACCCAGCTGGCTGAATAAAGAGTATGTTTCCTATAACTCACTGATTTCTGGTGGCCCGTGTGTCTTTCGGGGGCTGGCGGCTACAACATTTGGAGGCCCCAGCGAGATCTCAGAGAGTGGTCTCCGAAGCGGTTACTGTCCCTGTTGCGGATTCAAAGGGGTGGCCAACCTGAGACATTCCAGGGCCCTTGAATGCCGTGACGGGGTCAGTACAATCGTCAAGGACACAACCTTTAGGACATACTCTTTGTTCCTGGTCCCGATGGAAATCTCCAAGGCCTCGACGTCTGGATAAAAGGTACCTTTCTGTTCCTGCTTCTGTTGATCAGTCACCGGGGGTCCGTGGAGAGATTGGACATAGTCATATCTCCCAGACTGTGGCCAGGCCGCAGGATGCTGCCTCCTGTGTCCTGTTTTCAGGTTCTGTCTATTGTCTTTGGTCTTGCCTAGGTTGTAGGTGGAGGACTTCTCTGGGTCCACCTACACCCCAGTAATTGTTCTTGTCTGAATGTTTGTTTTGTGTTTTCTGTGCAAGCAATGGGGGGGAAGCCCAAGTTCACAAAAGACACCCTTAGGATGTCTCCTGCGACATTTCAAAGAAGGATTTATAGAGGGAGCTGACTATGGCATAAAGTTTTCTCCAGGCAGACTAAGAACATTGTGTGAAGTTGAGTGGTTGTCTTTTGATGTAAACTGATCTCCAGAGGGTTCTTTTGACAGGGGTTTAGTGAGGAATGTTTGGAAGATTGTACGGGGAGCCCC
>NW_006494612.1:14397655-14398827 GCF_000325575.1 Pteropus alecto | reverse complement strand
GTTAAACCTTGTTCAGACACCTCCTCCTTGGCTCCACCAGTGTACCCCTTCTCTAGGGGCGCGAGTCTTAGTTGTGGGCACCCAAAACATACAGCAACTGAATCTCCTAGACAGCCCAGTCCCTCAGTTCTCCAATCTCCCCCACCCTATAATCCAGGACAACAGAGGCCAAATAGCACTGCCTCACCTCCTCAGACGTGGGCAGGTAACCCCTATGGGCCTCCTGCTCCAGCTCTGGGCAGGGCATCAGCCGATACCACCACTCCGGCCATCCTCCCCTTGCAAGATGCACCACCCCAGGGGCATCGCACAGACAGGCCATTTATGGTTTACGTGCCTTTCTCGACTAGCGACCTGTACAACTGGAAGGCACAGAATCCGCCTTTCTCTAAGAAACCCCAGGCATTAATAGGACTCTTAGAAAGTGTCTTTCAGACTTACTGCCTCACATGGGACAATTGGCAACAGCTTTTAATTACCCCCTTTGCCAAGGAAGAACGCAGACACATTCTGACTGAAACACAAAAGAAAGCTGTGGGAGGGAGGAAAGTTGAGGAAGCACGGGAACAGATTGAGGAGGAATTTTCCTCCACCCACCCAGACTGGGGACACAATTCTCAGGCAGGGAGAATGGCATTAGATCGGTACCACCAGATTCTAATTGGGGTTATTAGGATGGCTGCTCATCAGACAACTAACCTTTCTAAAGTACCTGAAGTTATACAGGGACCTTAGGAATCCCCCAGAGTGTTTCTTGAAGGAGGCGTACTGGGTATATACCCCCATTGATCCTAAGGCCCCTGAGAACCAGCGGGCAATTAATATAGCCTTTGCTATTCAGGAAGCCTCTGATATCCAGCATAAATTGCAAAAATTAGAAGGTTTTGCAGGGATGAACCTGTTCCAACTTGTTGAGAGAGCCCAGAAGGTGTTCAACAACAAGGAGGCACCGGATGACCCCAAACGTATGGCTAAAATCCAAAGCTACTGTCATCAACCCAGCCAATCTGTTGCCAGACCCAGACCCCGAGACCCCCGTTCATAACCGCATAGATTTCACTGATGCTGTGTGTTCTTCGCAGCCAGACCTCAAAGACTCCCCTCTGCCTGAGGCCGATGAAGTTCTGTTCATGGACGGGAGCAGCTTCATGCAGGAAGGAAGGACGTATGCT
>NW_006494612.1:14394268-14396632 GCF_000325575.1 Pteropus alecto | reverse complement strand
GGCTATCACCCATGGGAACATAACATTCTAACAATAAGCTTTCTGCTTCTGTACCCCTGCTTGCACACCCGACCTGTGGGTTGACAGGTAGTGAATAGGAGAAAAATAGACCTTTGTGTTTAAGACAGAATGAGGAATGGGATTTAGGGCTTAAAAATCCTATACCTCTACATTTTGGGGCTGCTTAATTTGGGGTCTGCGTACTCCTGGCAGACCCAGCTGGCTGAATAAAGAGTATGTTTCCTATAACTCACTGATTTCTGGTGGTCTGTGTGTCTTTCGGGGGCTGGCGGCTACAACAAGTTAAAATTTATAATTTTTTAGAAAGAATTGAATCATTATTACTGTAGTGTTTCAATTTGGAGACCATACGTTTTGAACTCCATTTACTCAAAAGTGTGATACTTCTTTCAATAACATGTTTATTTTCTCCATATAATTCCCTTTCTTAATCCTTCAAGATAGCCTTGGGTTGCAAAAATATTTAAAACAAAAACAAAATGAGGCAAAACTCCATAACCCAGAGATTAGCATTCTTAATCTTAAATCTATTCAAATCCAGTACTTAAATAAATTAATATAATCTTTGACTGCCCTATATTAAAATCTTATTATAAGAAGATTTTCTTGTTTTGATTTGAAAGATTAGTATCAGGTTCAGAACACAGGGTTTCTTCTACTGACTCCCTGTATATTTATCCTTAGATAAATTATCTATTTACTTTAGCATTTGAATCACAGTCCGGCAATGTTGGTTGCTACTCTGGATCATCAATTAGGTTCCTTCCTTCTCTAATGTCCCAGGGTGTTTTGATATTTCTTCATTATATTGGTTTGCTTTCAGATTTAACTTCATGAAAACCCTGTCAGAGAAGTTAAGAGTCACCTTGTAGGGGCCTCATACATCATATCTCATGAAGCGATAACCCAGTTGCATTCAAGATTCTAATTCAGGGCAAAAAAAATTCTACTGAAGTAAAACTTTAAGATAAAAGACACTTTTATTCTTTTTCTAAGGATAGAATTGGGAAATGGAGAAGGAACTAAATAGCTATGTTTGAGTTTCTTGGGTAAATCAAACTAGATTTCACCTGGAAATCTCACAAATTTTACTTTAATGTGTTTTATTAAAAATTTGATTATTAATTAATAAGGAACAGTATACTAATCATTTGAAAAACTGCAAAAACATTAATTTTAAGTTGCTATAGTGACATACGCTCAATTCACTCTTTTCTTTCAGGTATCAGGGCTAACAAAACAACTTTAGTTGAGATCAAAGAAAATGCTCAGCAAAGACTTATTTATTGTTTATATAAATCTTGAAACAGATAGAACATTGAGGAAGCCAAACTTAAAGATTTATGTTTCAAAAAAATCTACCTTCTCATTTCTTGCATTTTGTAGCTTTCATTACATCCATGTTGGCAACCATAACATAGTGATGTTATTTAATTTAAGTAAAATTATTTTAATATAATGTTATAACAAATTAAGATATTCACTATTGTTAAAAAAAGAATCACTTATAAAAGACTAAATGTTCAATTGTCCATTTTAATAATTAATGTAAATTACTCCTCAGTCATATTATCATAAGAAAGCTGAAGTGTTGTGTTATTATGTGACAAAATAGACCAGGACAAGGACACTTACTAGGGATAAAGAGGGACGTTTAATCATGATGAAAGGGTCAATTACTCAATTACTATTTCTTGTAAAGGAACATGAGAGAAGTCCATCTTGATTAGTTTGTTGGATACTTGGATATGCACATTTGTTAAAACTATCAAACTACGTACTTTAAATGGATATATTTATTGTATGTACATTGTATCTTAATAAAGTTAAAAAATAAAAGGAAAAATATTGACATTTGCCAACTGAGCCATAAGTGAGCTAGAGTATTATTGTAGCACAATGATGCAGAGTATATGCTCTTTGACCAGACTGCAAGGAGTTAAATCTTGTATCTACTTCATATTACATATAAAATTAACTAAATTAGTTAACTTCTCTGTGCCTCAGTTTCTTTTTAAAATGGCAATTGTTGTAGTTAAAAGGTCCTTGTAGGGATTACATGAGTTGATACAAATAAAGTGTTTATAATAGTGTTACAGCAGGTGCTCAATAGATGTTAGCTATTATCCTATACTGTATCCTCTGCTAATCATGATTAGCAGTAGATGCTTCTGACAATCTGTAACATTATTTTAATGCAGCCAAAGGACAAAAATAAAAGTAGGAGTAGTAAGAAAAATAACTCTTTACTGGAAATCAGTTTTTAACCTAGAATTAACTGGAATTAATTTGCATGTCTAGATTTTTAGCTTGAGCAATGAGAAACTTCTTGTTTTGATTTAC
>NW_006494612.1:14367114-14394252 GCF_000325575.1 Pteropus alecto | reverse complement strand
AGGGAAAGATGGCAACCAAATACATTTTAAAATTGTTGCCAAGAATTATTGTTACTTGATTTGGAAACTCTCAGGAGGAACCTATGACTCTGTCCTGTCACACTCTGCACATAAGATGTGCCTAATATGCATGTTTGAATAAATTAATGAATGGGAGGGTGTGAGAAATGATTCTGAGTATGAGACACTAGAAGCCCTGCTTTTTAACTTTACAAAAAAACGCCCAAGAAGAGAATGAAGTATGATATTGGTCTCAAGGGAACTTGTTTCTTTAAGAAACTTCTTAAAGTATTGTGTAGCTCTAATATTTTCCACTATAAGATTTAGAAGCAGCTCTGTTGTTCTAATTGCTGTTCTATTGAGCAATGTTCTCTAAATACGTTTGTCAATAAAATGTTTTTGTCAATAAAATGTTTGTTCATCTTAATTATGTATATTTATTTATTCATAACATATGCATATATCACCATATTAACATTGTAT
This sequence comes from Pteropus alecto, assembly GCF_000325575.1. Lineage (NCBI taxonomy): Eukaryota > Metazoa > Chordata > Mammalia > Chiroptera > Pteropodidae > Pteropus > Pteropus alecto. The sequence goes on along the minus strand of NW_006494612.1, from coordinate 14,393,769 downwards.
GACTATTATAACACATATAAAAATGTAAATTGAAGAAAATGAGATGAAAATAAAATAAATATTTTTTTTATATTGTTTTGCTCATTGTAGATGGCTCTTCATTACTTTTAGCTACTATTTCAAGGCCAAATATAAACATATACTTTGGGTTGAGGATTATCTTCCATAGTAATGGACATCAATTCACATTTCAAGTGGTCTTATAATTTTGAACTTTCTTAACCAACTTTTTCCTGTTAAAATTATTTGTATGTTCCCAATTTACACCTTAGAATGTGGCTGACAAGAACTCACAGTAGGAGTAGAACACATATTAACACTCATTTTTTCTTGTTAGGTTGTACATCATTAGCATTGTCCTAAATCCTCAGCTTTTTAAAGACATTTTGCAATCTCTTTATCTAATTTTATAATGCTTAATTTAAATAAAAATGGATAGCATTATTTATGAATTCACTTAATCGGGTTCACATGGAGTACTATATGTCCTGGTAAGCTGAAATGGGATGAAAAATGAGACTGTCATCGTCTATCATTCACCCTTTCTTCAGGATACTTCATGACAAGTGACTGTCTGACATACGCGTGAGTAAATGACCAATGTCAATTCATATATAAATCTTAGTAAAGATTAATTTATATCTCAATTATATAAAATTAAATATAAATGGGAATATTGATAATTTCTTCTGACATCTCAATAGATCGCCTTGCAAATTCACTGGGATTCATGTACTCTCCTTGAGCAAACAATCTAAAAGGGCCCACAAGCCACATAAGGAGAAGAGAAGCCTCCAGGATCACAGATATAAATTTGCAGTCCAGATTTACAGATAGTAATGTATATCTTTGTTTTTCTGTAAGTGCAGAACCAAATCATCTTGAGGTGATAGATAGGAGGAAATTAGTGTGAGGGGATGAGGCAGACTCCAAAGTCAATACTAATTTCAGATAAACCACTGGATGTGAGCAAATTACTGAATGCTTTGAATTTTCCAGGTAGATGCATGGGAATCTATAGAAGGAAAGACACAAGAGTCAACAGAGCCTTATAAATTGCTGCAATAGATATTCAATTCTCTAAATCCCTGCAGAGCACCTAGGAAGAAGTGGAAGTTATAATAGAGCTCATTCCTTAGCTTCTGAATTTCTTTAAAAAGCTGTCTACAAGAGCACAGAAAAACAGAGAGCCCCAGTTACCTTGCAGAGCTGCTATCAAGCTCTGGCCTGGGGTCCACATTGGGAGACAGACTACTGTGCTTTGGTAGAGGAGTTTGGACTTGTAAAGCCAGAGAGAACCACTTAGTCCCAGAGAGAGAAATGCTTCAGACAGCTACTAAGCATTTATTCCGGAGTAAGCATTTTTCTTTTTCTTTGCTTTTATGAAAACATTTTGTTTTTAGTCGAGATTCTTAAAAAGAAACCACAGCTAAAAACAATAGCGGTTATGCAAGCTTAGGAGAACTCAACAAATCAGAGAGGGGGCCACTGACCTTTTACAGCCTAAGCTCAGTCAATTTTTTCTTGAACTGGAAAATTGATGGCAAAAGACTAGACAGTCATCATGTGGAGAGACTGAATATGGCTAGAACTTTGGGTTGGGAAACTAGCAAGATTGTCTGTAAATGCTATAAACCTTGATTTGCGGGGTGGGAGAGAGACTATCCCAAATCATACTTATTGTCCTGGCATAAGTATTAACAGTGTTCCTTCTCACTTTTAAAAGTGTCAGAAGCTTAAATAAAGGGTACGAAGCACCTTATCTATAAGCGAAGCCCATCTTCACCTGTAATGCAAGAGGTTTCATGGGGGCTTATTCACATAGAACAGCTTCAGTCTACATCATGGTCAAGGTCCCCAGAGGAGGATAAGGAAGAATGGGAGAGATCTAGGCCAGCACCCGAAGGAGGGAAATTCTCTACAAAATGACTGGCAATTCTAATCAAAGAAGTTGCATATGGAACCCACTATTTAGGCTTAACCCTGCAGAGGGCGAGGAAATGTCACCGGGAGAACCAAAGGCTTCATTGCATAATGAGGAAGTTGCTACTCTTGTGAGACAAAGGCAAACACACCTAAATGAGAGGTCACTTTTCTTTCTCAGAACACTAAGAGTTACTAGAACAAACTAATGTTTTCAAATATAAATCATGAATGCTTTCTTTTTGTTCCTTGGCCTTTTTCTCAATAAAATCTGTACATTGTCTTTTAGTCAACTAAGTCACCAGAAGAGGAGGTTTGCCCAGGGAGAAAAGCAGGAAGTGGAGGCGGGGGTGGAAACCTGGGCTGGAACAGTGGATTTTCAGTTAGAGAAGTCAAATAATTTTATTTCGGATCCTGGCTGAGGCCCAGTGTCCTCCAGCAGGTTGAGTCCTCAGGTGTAATACAGGACAGAAATCTTGCACATGTATGTAAAGAACTGAAAGATGAAGAGTTTGCACCTCAGTTCTAAAGTGCGGTACAAGGAGGTAGCAAGTTTTGTTGGGTTCCCTTCTTACCCAGCAGCATAACAGAGCATTAGAAGAGAGGTAGCCATTTGCCTTCCTTAAGTAGGTATGTCGGATACAAAATTTTCCTGAGCTGAATGTGCTCCAAATGTGCTCAAAGAGGTGTGCAAATTGCTAAGTGTGGAGTGAAACCAGAAAAGTCATGGAGACAGCATGTGGTAGTAACCTGAGTGAAAACTTTAAGGAATGTGACTGCTTAGCAAAGATGCCAGCATGCATAGATTTTGAAAATCAAAGAGTGATGCACCTGCACCATACCTTGCTCCCTCTCGAGCCATTATCCTCACTTGGAATGTGGCCCAACCGCAAGGATGACGGTGGAGGTAGTAATAATAGTAGCAAACATATAGGGCTTTCTACAGACCAGACGTTATTCAATTAGTTTAATTTTCACAACAACCCTGTGATGTAGGTACCACTATAAAACCCATTTTACAGGTGAGGAAACAGGCATACAGAGGTTAAAAATCCTGAATTAATTTAGATTAAGTAGAATTGACTGACATCAATTTTACGAGACTTTCTAGATTAGAGTGCTCAGCAAAAATTTAGTATACATATGTATTTATGTGTGTGTACATATATGTATATATGTGTGTGTATATATATGTACATATATGTGTGTATGTATATATGTACATATATATATACACACACACATATATATATGCACAAATTTATTACACACCTGTATTTCCACACAAAGAATTAAACCTACTAAAAAGATGTCTAATGGGAACTTTTAATTATAAGTTTGTTATATATACCAGACCGTAGAGAATCAAAGTAAACAGCATATTTGTCACAAACATAGGAAAAGTCAGAGTAACTCAAGCAATCCAGAAAAACAGGAAAAACTCCATAATCTGTCCTTTCTTCTTCAGCATAAACTGATGTCTTTCAACTTTTGCTTATTCTCACTTATCAGCTACTTCTTGACTTCATTTTTCTTTCTTCAAGAGCCTTGCCCTTGAATAAACCATTTCAGTGCTCCTTTTATCAACACTTAAATTCTTTCACAACATCCAGGTTTAGACCAAGTTTCTTATCTTTTCTGACTTTAACACTAGTGGATCCCAGAGTCGGAGTGAAAATGGAGGCCTGCATACTGTTAAATATACATCCTATTTCCCTAACTTAACAAATGTAACTTCACAATCTGAAGACATGTGTAATACTACAATTTCACGAGGCTGAAAACTAACAAAATATTGAAGCCAAAATAATTTAGTTATTATTGACTATGTCTGATTGAACCATTAATAAACTATTAATGCATGGATGAATCATAATAACAGCATAATTTATAAATTATTACACAACTATTCCACAAAATGTATTTTATTGCCTTCATTTAAACAAGATAATTACGTAGTAATAATATTGATTTTTTGCCTATTTTGTGTCCTATTGAAGTAATTATTATAAAGAATTAGAAAACAGCATGTAATTATGTTCATTGTGTACAAAGCTTGAACATAGCTTTACTTAAAAATTAATTTAAATATAAAAATTAAAGTCAAAATTAAATTTATTTTTATATGCTTTCAAAGCATTTTCTTCTGCAATATCCACATTATTTATCAAATTTATAAATCAAATACAAATTAAAATTAATTAGTATTAACATTAAAATTAAAACTACTTAAATTTACATAAATCTTATTATATATGTCAATAAAATTAAAACTACTCAGAATTCTAGCATTCAATTTTCATCTAGTTTGAACTGTTAAATTGCTTAACATTACGAAATGTTTCTCAACCATCATGTGCAAATGTTATAATTTATAGTTAAACTGGAACCACAAATTGTAACATGCAAAGAAGCAAGAAACAGTGTGTCTGGTACTATGGAAAATGATGTTTCATAATGCAAGAATATACTGCATTCTAACAGCCTGTAAGAAAGAATTTGAGTTAATTTGTTTTTTATCTTATCTAAATGATTTTCCTGCTCAAATATTTCGTGCACTCAGAAGCATTGTCTCTGACAGTGGCAAGGAAACAGTTCACACACATTCATGGCAGTTAAGCATCGTTGCCTTTCATTTTAAGAATATAGGCTATAGGGAATAATAATAATGGAGAAATGATTTCCTGGGGCCCATATGATATTAGCCCTGAGAGCACTATTTAGGGCTACAAGTCATGTTACTCCATCTAGGAGCATCAGACCCCTAGAAAAAGAGGTGTGCTTCTTTTTCTTAACTAATGTGGAAATGTTCACATATACACAGATGTAGAAAGAATACTAGTCATTGCTTAGCTCTCAGTGTTATCAACACATTTAATAAATGTGTGCAGTATCATACAATATTCTTTTTAATTCGGGAAAATAAAGTGTTTGTCTATTTTTGTTGATTTGCTGCTTCGATAAGTGTAGGTATCGAATTCTTCTTCAGTTGAATTCCACTTGGTTCAGATGGGGCTGACCTTCTCTGTTCCTTGCCACAGGAGGGAGAACAAGTGTCAGTCACTGCCAATCCAAGTACTTTCTTTCTACAGCTAAAATGTTCAGTACAGGAGCATGTCTCAAGTCAGACTGACCAAAGTATTCCAGAAATTATTTACTGGAATTGTTGAGGAGCAACAGTCTCCCTTGTAGTACATTTAAACTGGGAGTTAAGAGTCTAGGGTTGCTGGTGGCTGTCTTTCTTATCAAACACATGTCTAGTTCTAGTGTATAAATCAAGCCAGGCAGAGATAGGCAAAACCAACGGTGACATGGCTTGAGCTCCTGGATACAGCCATGAATAAACCAAACAGACATAGAGGGCTAAGAAATGTAGTCAGAGACCAACAGCATTATTGAAGGTCTTGGATCCCCTTTTTCAGAGGTTATACCTCTGGACTTACAGTTATATGAATCAAATTATTTTTGCTTAAACTCAGATTGAGCATCTTCATCTTGAAATCAAAGAGCACTGATGAATACTTTATAGTAACTTAATTAAGATGATTAAATATGGATTCATATAAGAGTTACTATCCAGACATGGCAAGCAGGGGCATGTGCTCTGCCTTTAGTGTGATATGAGTGATATGAATAGCACCAAGTGTGCATTACGCACCTTCTCCCAGCTAGTAATATTGAGGTATCTGTGAAGCAAAAGTAAATTAGTTTACTGTCCTCAAATAACAGATATTTAAGAGTTGGATTAGAGGTTTGAAAATATTGAGAGTACACATGGTGTGAATGACATTACATGACACAAAACAGATCACCATTTCAGTACTTCTATCTCTGCTGCCTACACCTTCCTATTGGTTCACATTTTCCAGAGAATGCAAAATTGTGGGCTTATGGGACAAACTGCAGGATTCCGATTATTTTATTTTGAGAGAGGGATATTTTTAAAAATTGCAGTAAGAGAACTGAGGCAATTAATAATCATTATGTAAAGCAAAAAGAAAAATGCAATACTTGGAAAAAGCAGTTTTAATTTACCAAGCTTTATGAACATTAGCTCATATGTAAGAATCAGTAAAATAGTTAAAATAGAGCATTTTCTTTTTTCAAATGTACTTTACTACAAACAGCGAATGTAGAATAACAAATCATTAAATTTTAAAATCCTGATAATCAATTGCCTAAAAGACCATGTAGTCCCAACAATAAATTAGCTCATCACCAAAAAGCCACAGGAAAACAATAATTTGATTAAAGTGTTTTGCAATAGCATATTGGAATTCAAGAATTAAATATTTTCACTGCTTTAAAGGAATTAAGAACTGCCACAGGAATAAGGTTTTACATATGAGAGAATTTTTTAATAAGTATGCTGTCATTCTTACCAAATATTTAAAAAGCTTAGGCTTGGTAAATCTTATTTACTGGAAATATCTTATTCTAAACATATTTTCAAAAAATTCTGGAAGATACTATAAAATATACAGCTATAGATAATATACACTTATGTATTATTACATGGCAGTTTTGTTTTATTGTGCATAATTCATCAGATATAAAAGTATTTTCTTGATTAAAAGACTTGTTTTATGCTTAATACCTCTATATTTTTTGAAAATTAAATACTTTAACTATAGGTAGCTATAGATTTATTATAAATGTATTGAATGAAGATTCTCTCAAGAATTTTATATGGGAAATAAACAATGGTTAAATCATACAGTTATTTGACTAGTGAAAAAGTCAGTATTTTTGCAAATAAATATATTTGTTGAATTTAAGCATAAATTTGCAGGTAGTTGGGCTTTTAAAATTATATGGCTAGGAATTTTAGAGACCTATGAGCATTACCAAATTTAAAAAATATATATTATACCTCTGAAAAATTTACCTGAAATAAACTTCTTAGTTTCCATAAATGGAATCTCATGTGCAAATTTTCAAAATAAGATACAGAATTTACTATGCAAAGGTCATAAAGCATACCCTTTATCAAACACTGATAAGTTTTTCAATTTAAACTTTTGTTGTTTTTTGTTTATATATATTCATATACACATATATAAATACATATATGCAGGTATGTGTATATATATTGTATATGCATATATATGTATATACATGTATATTCTTCTTATAGAATGAGGTATGGAGTCTTTGCTAGAGTTTGGTTCCCAAGCTAGAATTGCTAGATCTATTTTCCAGTGTTATTAAAAACTACTTAAACATGTTAAAGGCTACTTAATATGTCATCAGTACATTATCCAAATTGATTGTTAAAATATGTATCACCGTACATTTTCACCAGTGTGAGAGCAACTATAATTGATTATGATTAAACTCTTAATATATGCCAAGCACTGCCCTAAGCACATTAGAGTAATCTCATTTAAATCATCATTAATCATTCTATGGGTAGGCGTTATTTTCCGTTTACAATGGGAAAATGGAGATTTGCCCATGGCTGGTAATCTATGAGACATGCAACAGCAGTTCCCATCAGGTTCATCTGCCCCAGAGCTCATGTTCTTAACCAGGATACCATATTGCTTTATTTTGGCTAATTCGATAGTCAAAAATAAATTTGAATTTTATTTGCATTCTCATTATTTTTTCAAACATTTTTTTCCTCCTTTATGAACTATTTTCTGGTATTGTCCTTCATTTATTTTTTAATTTGAATACTAATGTTTTTCTTGTTTTAGTTGTATTCTTTAAATTGTGTGATAGTAAATATTTTCCCTAATTTTTATCTCTCCATTGTTTTTTAGACAAGGAATTCTTTCTTAAATAGTAAACCTACAGATTTTTTTTCAGAATAGAATTTTATTTTATTTTATTTTTTTAGGTGAGGCAATCCTTGGTTGACCTCACAGATTGCGAAGACCTTGTCAGTTTACATTCCCTTATTTTTTGTTTTTTTTACACTTACAGCACCTTGTCTTCCTAGGTGGTCTCCCATCCAAGTACTAACCAGGCCCGACCCTGCTTAGCTTCTGAGATCAGATGGGATCAGGCTTGCTCAGGGTGGCATGGCCATAGACTCTGAATGGAATTTTTAAAAGAACTTCTAGGCTAATTCTCTTATGTAATATTTGGGATCAGGCTTGCTCAGGGTGGCATGGCCATAGACTCTGAATAGAATTTTTAAAAGAACTTCTAGGCTAATTCTCTATGTAATATTTTAGGAGACTTGATATCATACACTCAAGCTAATTGCTAATCTCCGAGTATGACTTGGGAGGCAGCAGGTAAGAAATATACTATATTAACATGGTAATACCAAATTTAATTGGAACTTTCAAAATTATCTGTTTTATTACAATCGTTATTCTTGGATTAGATTTTTTTTTTTTTTTGTAAGGTTTACTTAGAATTAAAATGTGCGGTTATCTTGCTCAACTAAAACTATTAGTCCTGCTGTGAACTTCTTAGATTTTACTTTTTTTATGCCAGAGGAAAGTAAAGAGGAATAAACGATTGATAACATGAATTTCAAAGAGGAAATTCAAACATTTGCCAACAGCCAAAGATAATTTTTTTGTTGTTTTATACTATATCTTTCCAATTTATTGTCCGTAAGCATAAATATTTACAACCTAGGATTCGTTTTATCCCACAGGATAGGAAATATGTTTTTCTCTTCTAGAAAACCTGTGCTAATGTGAAGGAAAACTAATGTGACATAACCAAAGTATGTTTTCAAACAATAGCAGATATCTCACACTCTGAACTCTTATTTTTGTTTGGGAAAAAGAGATGGTATAAGAAAAATAAAGGAGTTTGATAGCTTTTATCTCATTGCTTCACTACTCACTATGAAAAAAAGAATCTCTCTTAATCTGTTGCCCCCACAACCTCCCACATTCCTCCAAACACACATGCACACTGTACTCGCAGACTGAGAATTCAGCCCCAGATACAAAAGAGGGACAACTTCGTAGAGATGGGTTTATTTATAACAATGTCATATTGACGTTTTCTGGAAAATGCCATAAACTACAGGAAAGATAAATTCAAATGCGAGCAGTCAAGTACTTTTTAATGCTTTTTGGTCTTTATAATTCTTTAGTTAAAAGGAAAACAATGATAATAGGATTCGTAGGAGCTGTATGTTAATAAAAGATTTTAAAAAACTGCTTTGTAATGTAAAACTTCTTCTGTCTCTGCATCGTATGACCTCAAATATACCAAACTCTTTATGTGGAAAATGTTTTTCAATAGCATATGTGGCAAATGGTTAAGATGGTCTCACATTGCCAAATGGACTTTGAGCTGCTTCCTAATTTACTTTTCCACGGTTTGTTACTCAATGTTACACACATTAATGTGCCATCTTAATTTGACTTTTTAAAAATCTCACCATGCTTGTGTTTCATTCTTATTATTCCCTTCCAAAATTGTTGAAATCAAACACTTCCACTGTTAGGAAAAAAAGCTTAATATAAAAAATACGGTGCTCACAACTAACATGTCTGAAAAGTGTTTTGTTTCCCAGTCGATACTGGCAGAGCCAATAGACTTTAAATTCGGTGTGTCCTTCAACATTATTCAATACAGAGAGAACCACTCCTAGTCAAGTTTCCTAGGCAACCATTTGGTGAAAAATCTGCAGTTATATTTTTTTCTCACTTTTTGTTTTTCGAGAACTGGCTAGTTCGTTCCCCTTATTTTCCAATATCCATTTCTCCTCACATTTCTCTTTATAAATTATCTTTATTAATTCTTTCTTTTGCTTTTCTTTCTTATTCTCTTTTCTTCCATTAATTATCTAATTTCTTTCCCTTAGGAAAGAGATCAAAACAAATACTTTCCTTTAAAGCTGGCCTGTCAGCTACCTTCTGGTTACTTTTTGTTTCTTTTTCAAAAATCAACAGTGGCCCCTTGGTGAATGTGGAAATTCTGCTTACTTATGCTACCAGAGAATGGTTGTTAAAATGGTTGTTAAAATCCAGCTTATTAAGACTTATTATCATGTCTTTATGATAGAGACAACAGTGGTTTAGATTCTAATTTTCACATCTGCCTGCTTCTCTGAAGGCTGAGGGCATTTGAAATGCTATTTTTAAAACAACACCAACAATGAAAAGAAAGGGTGAAAACTTCCATCTGAGGAGAGATTGCTTTTGTTAGCGGATTACCAGCTAGGGTCAGTCAGATATGCAAGGAACATAGGGTTCTGGGAGGGGAATATGGAATGCTGAGCGGTCATTTGTATGGAGTAAGGTTTCTCACAGCATCCAGACCTTGTTCTCTGATTTAGAAATCTTTTGACAGAGTTGCCTAGTTCTTGTTAGGTGCCACCCATTTCCCATTTATTTACTAATAATAAGGTATAAAATGTGTTCACTTATACAACTTAGGAAAAATAAAGTCTTTTGATAGATTTCACCTCACTGCTTTACTGCTCAAAGAAAAATTTTTTGAATGTTCCTATTGCCTACATAAGGTCCAAATGCCTTCGCCTGCTTTTCCAAAGTCTCAAGAACCTATTCTGAATCTCATTTCCAACTTATTTGTCATTATCTCCCACTACTTCAATGCCAATCACACCAGCCTATTTCTCTCCAAAGATTCCTGAAGGCTTTCTGCCCCCTCTCAGCCTTTTGGTCACTGCGAAATGCACTCCCAGTCCCACAAATTGCATAGTCCATCACTTGTGGCTGGGCCAATATTCAGAGAGGAAGAACATACCTCAGAAAGGCAGCTCCTGGTGGTTTCCTCTCCTCCCCTTTCTGACCATTGTTGCCAGAAGGCCTCAGATGTGGTACCTCTATGAATGGGAATGTGATGAGATGAGGAAAAACAGAAAAATTATTTTGAGGGGTGAAAGTCTTAAGAAAGGAACTTCAAATGACTTTGAAAGACTTGTTTTTTAGCACGCTTTTGACATCCATCACTATCTTAACCTTTTAACTGACCCGTGCCTCAATTTTCTCAGCTGTAAACTGGAGACAATACTACCTACATCATGGGGTTGTGAGAAGTAAGAGTTAGTATGGGTAAAGCACTTAGGACAATATCAGTATCTGGCATATAGTAATCACTGTAGAAACATTTGCTCTCATTTAAGGAGACAACAAATCTTAGTCATTAAAAGCACAGATTCTGGATTCAACTTGTTTTGGTTTGAAATTTGGCTTTGCCATTTACTAGTGTGACCTTGGGCAAGGACTTCCCTGCGCCTGTTTTCCATGTCCATGGCTTTTGTGAGAACTAAATAAATCATCACACATACAGCACTGGGAGCAGTCTTTAATGCATATTAAGGGTTAGCTGTTAATGCATATTAAGCATTATCTGTCCCTTCCATTCCCACTGACCCACATGTGGCCCATCACTGAATACGGGACTTCTTGTCCAGTGACAACACTTCAAAGATATCAAGAAGCTGTGCTCAGGGCCTCTTGCCCCCAACAGGTACCTTGCCAAGACTACTTGGCCAGCATCCCCTTTGTGCATTCAATTTTCCCACACAACATGCAGCAAGATTTGTGGGAAAAGTTTTCCCTATTTCTCTTCCTGCCCTTGGAAGACCAGGAATAATTACTTAGTCAAGATTCACTTTGTTTTCACAAGACCCATCTTTCTCCTAAGTGGACGGGGAAACTGTTAAGTGATAGAAAATGTTTTTAATTAAATTAAGAATAAAGCTATACATTTACATACCATTTACTTGGGCTCAAGCCGTGGGGGGCTTTTCAAAATTTCAAAGTCACAATTGAAAATAGTACTTTTAACTTAAAAAACATCAAAGGTTAATTGTGAATCGAAGAGTGTAGGGGATTCAGAACTGCTTTTAACTTGATTTTAATGAATAAAATATTTGTGCATGACTAGCTTAAATTTAGAAAGAAATCCAGTCAACCTTGTTGTACAAAAAAAAGGACACTTTGTTGCATGAAGTAAAAATTCTAGCCTTTGTATTCCTAAGTATATTTTAAAGATGCATTAGAGCGCCCTCTTTGGGTACTTAAGAGCATAGGGTATCCTAAATAATCAATAATCAAAGATTAGCACACTTTCTATTTCCTTTCTAAACTTTCTCGCAGGAAAATTGTATTTGAAATACTGTAGTTTTTGTTTGTTATTACTTTATTTTGTTTTTTTATTTTTTTAAATAATTCTGATCAACATACCTACCTGAATGTAAAACAAAATAAATTGAAAACCTTAGGAAACCTGGTTAATTTTATGTGCTGTTAGTGAGACGTGTGATGCCAGCACCACCTAGTGTTCATTTTGAGTAAATCTTGCAAATTAAAACTGAAGAGGAAAATAATTTACCCAAAGGTATACAGTCAATTTAGGTTAAATTGAGGTCAATATCCTGGAACAAAATCCACATTTATTGACTTATAGCCCCATCATCTCTTTTCTCCTCAATCTCCTAATACCAAATAAACGAAGTGTTTAAAACGCAAATTTCTTTCACTAAAAGAAATTTAGGTGAAAATTTTATTATAAAACAAGAATATTTGTTTTTCTATTTTATTTTTATTTTTAAATGCATTTATTTATTATTTTTTCATACTATACATACATAATTAATTTTTTAAACATTTTTTTTCCTCTCCTTTCCCCCATCCCTTCTGGTAACCACTAGTCCATTGTCCATGTCCACGAGTCTGTTTGTTTGTCCTGTTCATTTGTTGAAAAACAGGAATATTTGAATGTTTAATATGTCTAAAGCATCGTGAGAGCCTTCGCAGAGCTTCTAAAGTCAATTTCATACACTGTAAGGTGGTGCAAGACTTTTTTTCTAATTTCTTGCTTTAAGAATGGTTCCCCGAGGTCTCTGTAAGTAATGCCTATCTAGTGCTTCTGGTGCTTCTTTGCTCTCAGTCCTGCCAAACATTATTCAAACTCTGAAATATATCTACATGGAACAAAGAATATCATTTCATTTGCCTATGTTGCCTTACTTTTAAGATATTTATAGCTAGTTCATGCCAGATTCATTCTGTGGAAACTTTTCCACAGAATGTCAGTGTGCCCTTTTCAGTCAAGGCCAGCTCCAGGACCAACATGAAATGAGCCAAATTGGGTGTGGTGCCTCTCTTCTTTTCAGCATGGCTTTGATCTCTTTTGCCTCATTATTAACTAATTTAATTTCCATAATTTACCATTTTGCACATAGAAGAAGTTGAAGCACAGAGTAGTAAAATAATCAAAATAATGAGAGAAAATGGTAAAGCTGTAATTGAACTTGAGGTGTCGGTTTCCACAGATAAGGCAGGCATCAGGTTAATGTGCAGTGGTAATTCTTCCTCTTGTTCTCTCTCTCTCTCTGTCTCTCCACCATCATCTGCCCAAGCCACCTGAGCTAGTAAAACTGAAGCAACACACCATTTCCTTTTGCCTCCCCCTGTGATCACTCACATTCTAAGGAGGTTCAAAACTTTCCAGCTCAGATCACAAAAATATCCCTTGGCACACGACACAGAACAGTTTATTTTTTTTCTTCTTTCTCCTCCTTTGTATAGAGTCAAGTTTCCAGATAGCTGCTTTATCATCCCCCTTTTGTCCTGGTTTATCTCACAGTATTAAGGCTTTGAAGCTATTGACTAAAGCAAGAGGCTTGTAAAAAGAAAATGGCAAAAATGGGCATGGAGACTTTCTTTAATGAGCCTCAACTAGGTAGCCTCGTTGAAAGTGTCTATTTGCTATGACAAAATACTGTACCATATGTTCCCCCAAATAACTTGATTTTTTAAAATTTGTCGATAATTCAATTTTGACTTTAAACTATTATTGACCTCTCAAACTCTTTTGTCTGAATTCCTTCTGTTGGCAAATATTCAATAAGCTTGATACCTTGTATACTACAAAATACTTATAAATATGTATATAATGGGACAGTTATGTGAGCTTTGTGATGAATAATTGATTTAGTATATATATCATTCACAATATGTCATCACTAGCAATAATGAAGAGGGACATGGTTTCATTTCTGGTCTTCTAAATGAAAGATAAATACCATATAATACTATAACCCAAGAGCTACATTGCTTTTTTTCTTCTACATTTTCATGAAACAAGTTACTCATTTAGATACGGAGTCAAAATTCTGTTTTATTGCAGTAACTGTCATGAGACGCTAGGGAGGTGACTCATTGTTAAACAGTAATACTTATCCCTGTCAGCAGCTCATTAGCATGATTAAATTGACACTAATGTGGTAATTACCATGAATTGTCAATTTCCATCAAACTGTCTTCTCCCAGCACCAAAAATTGGGGATATTTGTGAAATTGCAGAGGAAGGAAGATAGCCAAATTAGCAAAACCAGCTATGTACCACCTTCACTACCAGACAAAAATGGCAAAAGCATCTGGAATATAAATGATAGTGACGATAGATAATATTTATTAAATAATTGTTCTTTGCCAGGCATTAGACAATGTTTTACGTGTATAGTAGGTCCTCAACATCGTCAATAGGTTCTTGGAAATTGCAACTTTAAATGAAACGATGTATAATAAAACCAAAATTCCTAGGCTAATTTATATGAACAAGAGTTAAGTTCCTAAGGCCTATTTCTGTTCATAAAAACATCACCAAACTTCTAAATCAAGACTCAAAACACTTCTAATATTAAACATTGAAATAAATGTGAGCTATACATAAACTTAAGAAAGATTAATAAAAACAAGTAAGAGAATTCTTTTCCAACTTGCTTATTTCAGTTCAGGGTTGTGGGTGGCCAGGACCTATCCTGGCAGCTTAAGGCACAAGATGGGAACCCACCCTGAACAGGATGCCATTACATTGTGAGATTCCCCCCTAGCCTCTCCCCCAACTACCCCACAAAACACAGACACACACACACACACACACGCACACACACACACACTTAGACTGGGACAATTAGGCATGCCAATTCATCTAATCTGTACATCTTTGGGATGAGGAAGCCAGAGTACCTGGAGAAAACTCAAACAGACATGAGAAGAGGAACATGGCCTATTCCACACAGACAGTGACCCCAGTCAGGAATTGATATTATTCTCTCTAACATTATAATGAAACAATATTGAATACAATAACCTTATTGGAAGACCTGCTGTATTATCTCTTTTACTGCCTTTCCTAGCCCTATAAAGTATGTACTACTATTAATACCATTTCAAGAGGATAAAACTAAGACTTTAGAGACATGATGTAAATTGCCCAAGATCACACAGTCATGAGTAGCAGAGCTACACTTCAGACCCCAGTTATCTGAATGAAAAGTCAATGTGGTTAATAGTTTAACTCTATTCCTGGGTTTCTCAATCCCAGCACTACTGAAACACATGGCCAGATAATTCTTTGTTGTGAGGGTCTGCTCTGTAGGACTGCAGGATGCTTAGCAGTTTAGCAGCATCCCTGGCCTCTGCCCACTAGATGTCAGTAGCGCCTACTCTCCCCTGCTTGTGGCAGCCAAAAATGTCTCCAGACATTGCCAAATGTCCTTCAGGAGGCAAATTGCTACTCCTCCCAGATTAAAAACCACTGTTCTACTATAATCTTTCTTTATACTGATTATGTAATATCATGTCATTAACTCAGAAATATCATTTTAAAGGTGAACACATCTTTTATTAAATATTGAATTAGTCTATACCTAAAATATTGCTTTTGATTATTTTATAAAGAAAATGTTATATTTGAGAACTTTAAAACAATCAGGTGCTTTGAAATCTACTCCTTTGGTGTGTATTGTATATGAGGGTAACCTTCGTCTTAGAAAAAATAAGCAGGAAATGTTTTATATTGCAAAGACTGTTAAGTTCTCTCTTTAAAATGTGTTGCCATTTTTTTCACCTGGTATACTTTAGAAGATAAAATGAAGGAGACTTATCAGTAACAGATTTAACAGTGAAAGAGTTTATTTGATTACTGTGTACAGACATGGCCTCAGTTACAATCAAATCAAATAAAACTGCATGCGTATATATCTGAAAATGAAAATAAATTCATTAGTCATTTTTAAAATTCAGAATTCTATTATTTTCCTGAAATATCTAATAAATCAAAATTTACTAAGGCTTTGGTTTTGGTTTTGTTCTTTTTAAAATATATATTTAAATATATATTAAATGCAAGTAATTTGCTATGTCAACCTACATATCATTCACGAAATATTTAAGTGCCTACTCTTATGTTAACTACTTTAGGAAATATATAAAAATTAAAATCTGCATTCCTGAGGAAATTATCTTAGAAACAAGTCATATATACACAAAAGCCCTACCAAAAAAAAAAAAAAAAAAAAAAAAAAAAAATAAAAAAAAAGAAAATGTAAAGCAACTAGTAAGGTGTTTTAGATAATTCACATTAAAGAAAAACATACCCACACATATACAACATGAAAGTTAAGGAAAATAGTAAAATTCATTTAATAGGCATGTTATATATAAATAATTTGCCACGGGTTTTGCATTTTAAGAATCCACATGAAAAATCACAATATGCATGGACTAGAAGCAATGTATATCAGACAAAAATATCCTAGAGATGTTTAGGTTGTCATGCTTTCACAAATCAATTTTTTCCAAATCTTTTTAGGGTTCGAGGAGAAATTTTTGGTTAAAACCGAACACTTTATCCATGTTTTTGACTATTTCATTATTCTTTCTCACCAAGAAACATAATTTCCTACAAATTCCATAAAGTTTTAAGTTAATGATGTTTGGTTTATATTTACCAAGAAATGTTTTACTCCTTACCATAAAAATAGAATTAAAAACACACCTGGCTAAATAAATCCAAAAGAGAACAGTGGGTTTTGCCGGGTTCATAGACAGTGATATGTATTCAAGTGACCATACATTCTTAACCTTTTCTTTGGATGCAGTTTGGAAGTAATCTGCCTTTTAATGATCTACACTGGACATCACGGTTGCAATCCAAGCGAGTAACATCACAGCAAAACTATCTAACACGCACATATTGCTTAGGGCTGCAGTGGTACCATGGTTACCACCAGATCAAACATCTCAGGAAAAGAGAGCCACTGTCTTTCAACTTGCAGAAATCCAGTACTTTTGATAGTTTATGAGCCTTCATTTTTCTTCACTTGGGGACTTTCCAATTGGTCTTGTGTTGTTTCTTCATCTTCTTTTTTTACATCTTAAAAAAATAAACAATTTTCATTTATAGATAGAGTATACTGAAATATATTTTCTATTATATCGGAATAAAACAGTTGGTTTTTCCTTCATGCACGTTAGTCATTTTCTACTTGATTAGAACATACCTTTGCCATCGGTCCAGACATGGGAGCTACATAAAGACAAGACAGCCCCCAGCTTTTTGTTTTTATAAGCACTGGAATCTATCCATTTTTAAATTCTTAATAATATTTGTACTTAGCTAATGAATAAAACAAGCCCTAAATCTACTTATAGCTTTATTAATAAAACATTGTCTATGCCATCTACCTTTAAAAACATATTTCCTTTTGTTTATCCTTTAATATCATTTGTTTCCAAATGATTTAAAGGAACATATAAAAGAGTAACAATCAAATAATAGTTTCTCTAGTGACCAAAATAAAATGGTGAAGACTACTAACTCTCCTACAGTGTATTTGTTCTTTTCCTTAACTAAGTAATGTCAACAAGTATTAAGGTTTTGTGTGTGTATTTAGGTATATAAACTTTAATTCGGCCTTTTATATTAACAAGTAACTTCTCTTCCTCACTAGTTGAGGAAGATTCTTCCACAGCTACATTATGTTCTGATAATCATATGCTAGCCCCCTCGTTACCTGCAGTTTCACCTTCTGTGGTTTTACTTGCATGTAGTTAACCACGGTATAAAAATATTAAATAGAAAAATTCCATAAGTTTTAAATTGCACGTTGTCCTGAGTAGTGTGATGAAATCTCATGCTATCCTACTCCTTCTACCTGGGACATGAATCACACCTTAGTCTAGCATCTCCATGCTATACACACTCCCTGCCCGTTAGTTACATAGTAGCTTTCTTGGTTATCAGATCGACTGTTGCTATATCACAGGGCTTGTGTTCAATCAACCTTTATTTTACTTAAAATAGCCCCAAATGCATTCACATAACTTTTATTACAGTATATTGTTGTAACCGTCCTATTTTATTATTGTTGTTGTTGATATCCTACTGTGCCTAATTTATAAATTAAACTCTGTCACAGGTATGTATGCTAGGAAAAAATGGTATATATAGGGTTTGGTACTATCTGCAGTTTCAGGCATTCACTGTGGGTCTTGGAATGTATATCCTGCAGATAATGGGAGGCTAATATATGACATTTTCAAACTTAAAAGGTCAAAAACATTACGTGTGTTTTTATTTCTCTTTTCTTTTTATTTCTTCCATCTTTATTTCACCATATAATAGTTTATGTGTATGCTTTTTTTTACTTTTACTTGCAGTGTCTCGTATGAGAAATTCAATGACCTTTGGAAAAAGGTGGCGTAACCGTGGAACTCTGGGATCTGACCACAGCCTCTGGCCTAACGAGGTTACATGTATTTCACAGGGATCAAACCAGGAATGTTTGTAACTTTACCAGGTAATACATAACCTCCTGAGGCAAAGAACTAATAGCTCTCTTCTGGGGCTCTCATGAATATGGAAGATGTGCAGAAGCTTCTAGCTCTCTCTTGCCTCACTGACACCAGGAATAAATTTCTACACACACACTGGAGTCCACCTTGACATCTAAAATGAGGCACAAGGCACAGGTATTTTAGCAATCACTTGGAACTAAAATTATCTTTAACATCTATGAATGGTTTTAAATGAAGGGACTTTTAAAAACTTTATTAAAAATATCATTGTATTTATTCTCAGACAACTAAATTCTGGAAGAACTATATGTAAGGAATGGGTAGAGAGAACCAAAATTTTCCTTTATTAGTTTGACAGTTGTTCTTTTTTCTTAATTCAACTTTTCTACTGGTTGAAGAATGATCACCTTTTATACAAATTCCTTAAAGATTTTATCTCTAGTTGATAATAAACTTATTCTTAGAGGAATAGAGTTATAGAATACAGCAGTGAAGCAGAAGTTCCCAAAGTGATTTGTCAATAGATGACAGAAGGAAAATTATTTCATTTCTGAATACTTCTCAATACATTTTCTAAGCTCATTGAGGAAAGAGACCATATTTATTCACCTTTTATTCCCAATCACTAGCACTGTGCATCCAATGAATTTATAAATGTTCACTTTCCATGTACACGCCATGAGATAAAAAGGTACAATTGTCCACTTTCAGAAAGCCTGAAAAATCTACTTAGCCTTAAATAAAAGCTGAGAGGTTTTAGTAAATGGTGAGAGAAAAAAAAAGGAGCACTTTTAACTAATTAAAAGGAAGATTGTTCCAGAAGAAAGGATTGATTAAGAAGAGAGAAGTGCTGCTGCTGATTTTAAGAGAATTGTACGGTTACCTTCCTTTACGGAGAGGGTCTCCAGTTTGAGGGGCAACTCTGAAGTTTCGCCTGTCACAGCTGAATCCTGGATGTCTACAATGGCATTCCGGCGGCCGGCCCTTGCCGAAGATGCAAAATCGTTGCCCATAGGCTCCACATCAGTCATTTCTGATGAATCTGTCCTCATAGCAACATCTGCAAACAGAATGTGCACACGAAGAAGAGGATAAACCTATTCTGAGGTAAATGCTCACGATGGTGTCTGAAAGGCATGGCTTGATCAAAAATAAAACAGGCTCGAGAACCTAATCATTGATCCCACCCTGTATCCATGTCTACCGTTATAGTCTTGGAGCTTTCATTTGCACATTCTCATATTAGCTGAATAGAACAGGAAGTTCTCAGTGTGAGCCAGATTGCTATAAATAACCCCTGAGCCAAAAGAGCCACTTGGATGCTTTAGGGTGCAGTAATCTCTTGCCTTTTGTTCTGTTTTTCTATGAATGGATCAGACAAATGAGAGTTTGGAAGAAAATGAAAACTGACTTGTTTGGCCACTGCCTTAGAGGCTCTGCCTGCCAGTATTTGCTTGTGGTACTTGTTCAGGCTGAAACCAAATCGCTGTAATTTGTGGAGACCAAACAAAACACATGCTGTCGCTACTCCTTAGAAATAAGAAATTCAACTTGATCTTAAAGGCTTTTTTTCCCCCAGTGACAGCTGTGTATTTCTATCTGTTCTCATCTCAGACCTAATTTTCAATATTGCATGTTCATGTTGGGGAGAGCAGGACCTGTTTTACCTTTTGTTACCTTCCAGTGGACATGGTAATTACTAGTGCTTTCCTAAGAAAGCTTTATCTTTCTAGCAATTATCTGTCTCTATGAAAGAATTCTCAAGAACTCATTCACTATACAGGGAGGAAGGTAGCAGATATTGCTTATCCTAAGGCTAACCCTCTTTCATATGATGTCTTTTAATGAATCTTTCCTAAGAAGTCAACACTGAAAAGTATCTCAAAAGCAGCAGGAGCAGGAGCAAGTATTACTGAGAATCTATTAAGTGGTAGGCTCTCAGCTGGGCATTGAGAGTTCAGAGGAATGATATACTCTCCATATTTAGGGGTCTTGCACTCTCGAAGGGGAGAAAAAGGAATACATGCAAAGATAGATAATATCATGATATAGAATGTGCTGAGTGTCAACCAAGGTAAGGAAATGATCATTACTGGTGGCCCTTCGGGGCAGAAATATATGAAACTTGGCCTGTACAAAGCAAACCAAACTTCTCACTGTAGTTGAAAGGGATCCTTTTCCAATAAGTTACCTACAATTCACGATATGCTAAAAATGAAGAGAAATAGTCACAAAGCATGGTGCATTTGATATTAGAAATGCAACTCTTTGGCCCATATAACCCAAGACATGCACGTTAAACTTAGTGTGGGCCACAGGAGGCCAGGAGTAGTCTAGGCTACTTCTCCAGATATTTTCAACTTTCTAGGAATCATGGAAAATTTGAGAAACATGCTATATTTTTAGACACAATTTTGGAATCCATTAGACTTATAACTTCTTAGTATTTGCCAAATATCTAGCTTTGGCAGACAGCATAGAGTAATTAAAGAGCACTGGGTTATTAGTCAAAACAACAACAACAACAACAACAACAACAACAACAACAAAACTCATAGGCTTGCAAGATGATAATTGGTTAATCCATTTAATTTCTCTGAGTCATGGTTACTCTCTTATATAAGAATCAATGAGATAAAGGATATACAAACTCTTTGTAACTATGAAACCATATGGTTGGTTATTGGCAGTTTTGTACATGTCTCATTAAGTTTTATTTTCTCTACCACTCTCTTACATATCCCTTTTAATTCAAACAAGAAATATCTTTCTACTGTAAGACCTCTTGAGTTTTCTAAGGGGAAAACCAGCATTTGTTAAGTATGGCATTAACATTCTCATATTTATTATCTCATTTAAACTTCCCACTAATCCTATGAGGTAGTGAGAAATAACACTCACTATGTGGGTATGGAAGTTCGGGCTTAGAAAGGTTAAGTGATGTATTTAAAGTTGTTCAGCTGCTAATTTAACAAGCAAGTTTGCAAATCCAGTTTCAGTTCACTCTGAAAGCAAGATGACATAAATTACCACAAAATTAACTTTCTAAATCTCTGTGATATGTATATACAACCATATGATAGCTACTTTAGATTCTGCCCTTCATTACTTTTTAAATAGGGAGAAATTATCTGTCTATCGATCGATCTATCTATCTATCTATCTATCTATCTATCTACTTACCTACCTATCTATATCTAAATATATGTATAATGAATGTTTGATTATCTGTGAGCACCGCCACGATACATGAATTTCGATAAAAGATGTCTTCTCTACTTGTGAGATTTTTAGCTTGTAAGAAGTGCCTACATCGGTTTGAAAATGGACCCCATTTCAGGCCTCCACTCTGTTCTCAGACAATTAATATTGCATCAGAAGCCATGGCCATGATGAGGTGTTTATTTCTATGAAGCATCTTCCTATGTAACTACAAATAAGTTAACTATG
Source organism: Pteropus alecto (assembly GCF_000325575.1). NCBI lineage: Eukaryota > Metazoa > Chordata > Mammalia > Chiroptera > Pteropodidae > Pteropus > Pteropus alecto. The sequence goes on along the minus strand of NW_006494612.1, from coordinate 14,371,855 downwards.
CTAAGCATGGAGGAACAGCTCCACGAATACCTTGATTATTACTGGCCTGATAGTCCAAAATCTTAAAATTGAAGATAATGATAAGTATAAAAATATTAAGGTAAATAATTAAGTGCTATATATTTTATGTTAAATAAAATGAATAAACTTTTTCTTTTTTAGTAAGATGAATATGTCAAAGGAGTATGGGGTAAGTATTTGTGTGTTAAAAGAAAACTTCCGAAAAGTGGCCTGTTGAGTAGGCCATCAATTTAGAAGAAGAAATTGTAGGATTCAAGTTTATTTCAAGGTTTCTTTGCTGCCCGCTGCATTTATGGAAGTTTTTGCTTTTGCCTTTATATTATGATTTCAGGCATATTCTAAATTAGTTATTTTCTATTGATGTTAGAAAACAAGCTTTTCACAAAACTAAAAGTTTGTCAAAGTTATACTCATTAGCTACCACTTCAAGATGAAAAACAGAACTGGATATGTAGGGAGGCCAAGAAACAGGCTGCTTTACTCTGGAGTTTTATTTACTTAGTCATTTCTCAACTTGGCACCCTCTTCCTTACAGAGCCTGCACTGACACTGAGTGACCGGGATGTTATGCTCCACCGGAAGACAGACAATTTACCCAGCTCAGCCTCACAGGGCCATGGGGAGAGGGAGCTTTCCACATTCATTATGGAATGTATTGGCGACTTAGAGATGGCTAGCAGGAGCATCTGAACCCACAGGGTGATTCATTCATTCTTTCTCTCTCTCTGTCTCTCTGTCTCTGTCTCTGTCTCTGTCTCTGTCTCTGTCTCTCTCTCTCTCCCTTCCCTTCCCTTCCCTTCCCTTCCCTTCCCTTCCCTTTCTTTCTTCCTTTCTTCCTTTCTTTCCTTCTTTTATGATATATAATATTTACAGGGTGAAACTCCCTTTCTTTCTTCCTTTCTTCCTTTCTTTCCTTCTTTTATGATATATAATATTTACAGGGTGATTCTTAATTGGGCTCTTTTAATTCCCTGGCAAGGAGGTTTATCTCAGCATTGGAAATTATCTGCAAGCCTATAAAAAATGGTTGAATAGCTATGTATATTATAGAATATTATACAGCAATTGTAAAAAATGTGTCAATTCTAGTTAGATCCACCTATGGAGATGTATCCATGACACATTGTGAATTACAGCAAGTTTTAAAAGTAATATTTACAGTGTGGGGGTGAGGGGAAAAAGTAACAAATATAATGTGATTTCACCTTTGTAAAAAGAACAAAAATCTTTGTTGGGCATGTAAAAGAGAACAAGGAGAATATTAATCATTTTTTGTTCCTCCTTACGTATTTTAACTTGTAATAATAAGCATATATTACTTTTGTAGTTTGAAAGAGTTAAAACATATTCACCTAGCAAAATTATGAATGCTCAGACATTCTAGCCAGAAAGGCTCTAAAAATAACATTTTGATAATTTAACCCAAAATAGCATATCTTTAAGTGAAAGTCTCTCTGTCCTCCAAATAGCCATTTTACTTGTCATCATTATACTGTGTCACGATGATTGTCTATGCTTGATTTATAAAAGGGATGATATATATGAGAATTGCTCTCTTCAAATGCTTTGTGACATTTAAAAAATATATACCCTATAGACAGATGAGGAAACACTGCTAAGAAAAACAAAAGAGATTAATTTACTGGTTCTTTTAAGTTGCTGGGCTTAAAAAGCTAATTATGTTTATGTTTGCTAACCAAGGCAGCTGACTCACTAGCACCTCTTCCTTTTTCTTTTAGCAGAGAAATCTGGATGAGTTCTGCTTTATCAACTGTGGCTGCTTACAGAAGCTGAAACCATGTGAACATTTGGAAATTTTGCATAAGTCCTTGCATGCCCACAGCAACATAATGCGATTTACAGGCCTGGGACACACTTCCATCACAACTGAAAATAAACAATTTTTCAGGATGCCATTAAAAGACTAATACATAATCATATATACACACACATGTCAGCATCTTTACAGTCTCTGAAACACTGAAAATGCAACACCAGCACCACGAGGACAAAGATGTTTAAGCTAAATTAGGAGCACTAGAAAAAGGCGTATAAAAAAAAAAAATCAATAATCAGCTCCCAGTGGGCTCAAAAGAGCCTGCCAAGAAAAGAGTATGTTAGTATGTTATAAGCATACTTAGAAACAGAAGATTTTGCAACCTTCTCCCCCTCCCACCCCCCACCCCCCCAACTGACTCAAGCTTCCTCACTTGAAGCTGAGCCTGCAAGGAAGTGAATACCTTCTTTTCTAACTTCTGGCTCCATCTCCCCCAGTAAAACCACTCCCCATTCTGCAAGTAGGATTTGAAATAAACTTCTTACCCACTATATCAGTTCTCTGGAAGTATGGGTCAAGCTATCTGGAAAAAAAGAAAAAAGAAAAAACACTTAGAGTAACAAATGAAAAAGGAAGAACATGCACTTTGGAAAGTCAGTGCTTTTTCTGGCCACGGGTCAGATAGAGACAGAGATACAACCTGCTCTCAGCTGATAACCAAATGCCTCATCTGTCTCTCTCTGGCTTTCAGTATCTTCATATCTTATGCTAGATTTCTTTAGTTCTCTGCTTATATATCGTTATTTTGTATTTTCTGTCTGGAACATATAAACTTTTTTCAAACATGACAAAAGAACTATAACAATTGCCTCTTAATGTGGACCAACAGAAACAGATAATTATTTATTTATCCAGTCAATATTTACCTTGTTCCTACTAAATTATTGTCAGGCTCTGTGCTGGGCCCACAAACCACAAGGAGGAACCCACAATCTGATGAGATTACACATATTCTGAGTTTTTCAGTTACCTTTTAAGTTACCTTGAACTCAAATCCTATTCTTTGAAAATGAAGTAAAAGTATCTACCTCTAAAATGTGAATTTTTTAACACATCACCTATGCACCTAAGTATCAAGACCATTTTAGGCTAAACAGAGCTTACATGGAATGTGTATACATGTATAAAAATTATATTTTTTAACTTAGAGAAACCACATATGGTATTTCTGTGCCTCAAATATAAGCCAAAGAAAATTCTACCTTTTGTCTGTTGACACACATTTTTTTTTATGCTTAGGTTCTTACTTGATATTGATTTAAATGAACCCTTCAACATATAATTGGTAGGTACATGAAAGCTACTTTTGCCACAGAAAAATGTTCACAGTTTAAACTTATGAAATTCAAAATATAAAGCCAATTGATTTTCCCATAATCTTCCAGGTAAAGTAACAAACAAATATTTGTCCAGCACAGTGATATTTGTTATATGAAGATATGGCCATTTAGAATAATAATATGAACTGATGTGGATAAAGATAAGAAAAAGATTAACTGCATTAAACCATGTAACCCCTTAGAGTGTATGAGGGGGTCACATTTAACTGGTCATCGTACTCTTTAGTTTCCTGATAGAGAAACTTAATAACACACTCCATAAAGGATTTTTGGGAGTTAGTTTGTCGTAGGGCTTCCTGACCCCTTTCAGCTTCCCCAAAGGACAATTAAACTTTTCCCATTATTTCAGGATGTTAAAATTGAAAGGATCATATAGTCCAACCTTCCATACTCACATAGCACAGCCAATTTGTGTCAAAGTCCTTTCTATGTTCAGACAGAATCTTTCTGCCATTGCCATGATTCCCCCTGCTCCTCTCCAAAACAGGTTTCCCTATTTATCAGTACATTATTTTTGAGCGAGTGAGTGTGTGTGTGTGTGTGTGTGTGTGTGTGTGTATGTGTGTGTTATGTATAGCAGTAGTATCTAGGACACAGTGATATTTTCAGTTCTTTAGATGACCATAATTCTAAATGGTTTTAAGCTACAGCAGTGTTACATTTTATATAGTTTTGTCCTTTCACCTCCCACCTTTTTATTTCTATCTTTCTGAGTGATCATAATTGAGAGGATTTAGAATGGATTAGAAGGAAACATTCTCATTCTTTTTTTTTTTCTTGTTACCTTAACTCTTGCTTTGACCCCTTCATTCTCATTTATTTCTCATAGTATCCTTTCGATCAGTGACTCAAATATCATTGTGCTCTTATTTTATTAAGCTACTGGAGCTTAATTAAGAAAGTATTTGGATTCAATTTAAAAAGTATGTAACACCAACTCTGTACAAAACATCATGCTAGCAGTACTGTGGGATTTGCCACAGGACTTCCCCTGCCACCCCTGGAGAGCTAGGAAGGCTGCATGCCAGGCAGCTCTCCACACACACAGAGGATGAGCACAGATGAGGGAGAAAATGGGATAGGGCCACCCAGAAACACAGCATTTAGTGGGGTCTGGAGAAGGTGTCAGAAAAATTGCAATCAGAGACGGCTCTCAGTCACCTACTCCTCATCTTTGCTCTTTTCTAAGCGTTTTGGACACAAACTATTCCTAGATTTCAAAAGAGACACAAAGACTCTCTAAGCTCACAAAAGCCCAAGAACTGATTTTAAATTAATGAGAAAATGATATAATTTTGAGGTTCATATGGCCTGCTTACACCCCTCCCATTTCAGAATGAACACAGCCTGTCTATGCAGGGGGTTTTTAAATGCAAGGCCTGAGAAGTCGGTTCCTTTTTTGATGAGTCCATGGTTTTAAAATGCCAAGTGACTTTTGATGACATCAGTAGGAAAGAGAAAAGGGGAAGTTAACTCTGACCAGTGTGGTCACAGTAGACGTGGTTTTATATCCTTCTGCCTGGTACATGGACTAGAACATAGG
>NW_006494612.1:14364299-14367081 GCF_000325575.1 Pteropus alecto | reverse complement strand
GAGTGAAGATAAAATAGAGTTGTTTCAACCAAGCTGCTAAGATTAACATTATATGAAGGTAGAGGCACGAGGAAAGACTCCATTCTTGTTCTGCTTCACCTGGAAACTTAAACTTTTTTGGACTTTCCAGTCCTGCGTCAATGCCTGGATATACATCTGGACCTCCAGGCAATGCTCTGATTGCCCCCTGAGGGAATCACATATACATCCACCTGACATCTATTATTCAGACCACTGGGACATGACCAGATCTCCCGGACATGACCAGACCTCCTAGCACCCATCTTCTGCAACCCCTGGCATTCATCATTCTGACTGCCTGACATCTGACTGATAACCGTCATGGACTGATACTAGGGCTAAGAATGCAGGACTGATTATTCTCAAGAATGTAATTAAAAAAATTTTTTTTAAATTCACTTGATGTAATTTACATAACTTCTAATTTTACTTATTTGACCCCTTTTACCCCATCTACCTCCCTCCCTTCTCCTCCATACCCTCTGGTAACCCCTAGTCTATTGTCCATGTCTGTGAGTCTCTGTTTGTTTGTCCTGATCATTTGTTGCTTTTAGGTTTATATCCCACATATAAGTGATATAATGTGGTTTTCAAATTTTTCTGTCTGGATTATTTAGCTTAGCATGATTATCTCAAGGGCCATCCAGGTTGTCGCAAGTGGCAGAATTTCATTTCTTCTTATGGCTGAGTAATATTCCATTGTATATGTGTACCACAGCTTCCTTATCCAATCATCTATTGTAGAACACTTCAGTTGCTTCCATGTCCAGGCCGTGTCAAGAATGTAATTTTATTCTAAGAACTTTTAAATTTTCTTTCTTCTTTGGAACACTTCTGGGTTCTTGCCTAGCTATGTTTCCAGTTTGCAAACTGTAAGAATAAATCTTTATCATTTATTTCTAGCAATGCCTCCAGACTCCTTTTAAGCTTGTTCGACAAATTAATACCTGATTCCTATAAATTATAAACAGGCAAACATAGTCAGTAAAAGTACTTTTAATTATTAATATCCTTAATAAAAATTGAAAGTTTAATTATTAAATGTTAACATGAATTTTATGTTAACACTGAAATAGCTTTGGAGATAGGCTATAGACTAGTGGCAAATACAATGCCTTGCAGGTATGTATGACATTAATTGTCATATGCAGAGTGGTAGTTACTGCAAAAATTCTTACAGAACCACCCTCATCCAGGGCATCTGGATAGTTACACTGGCCTTCTCTTGATCCATAAACATTAAACTCAAACAGGCTTGGCACCTAGTCAGTTATACACAATTCATCTGCTTTCCCCTGTACAATATGCAACTCTTTAACACTTTAAATAAAACAGATCCTATAGTTTTAACTTATTCAACTAATCTCTTTTGTCATTTTCATTCTCAACAAAGGGAAAAATAAAGCCCTTTTTCTCTGGGCTTATTTTCTTTGCCTGCGATGATTATTGCAAGTGATACACCTATGACAAAAGAGCCCTGTAATTACTCTTCCAACGTAAAGGTAATTTAAAGCAATAGCTTAAGCATAGACACTTTAAATTGCATGCTTTGGTTTCAGGAAACTTTTATAACATATATGCTCATCTGTTTTCAAAAGGAAAAGTGCAGTCTGATACAAAACAATAGAACTAATTTTACTAACAAACAAAATTTTAAACATATGTGTACCATATCCATCAAAGCAATTACTTTAGAAAGCTACATGTTTATTCCACCTCTCAAAATATTTTTGTGACTTCATCAGTGCAACAAACTTTATATTCGCATATAATATAATGATAGAATAATACTGTTTTTAAAAGACAACATTAGGTAGAGATTCTGGGAAACGTGGTGGAGTGAAGAGTCCTCAGATCTCTCCCCTTGAAACAACAATAAGCTGAACATCTAAAACTGAACAAAAACCACTCAAACCTCACACCAGCACATATGAGTATGGGATCTGTGCATAAGAGCTACCACAGGTCAGAACCCAGGTGCTGGATGGTGGACTGGGAGAAATAAAGAAGATGCCTCTCACAGCCGCTGGAGCTCTCTACAGAAGGATGGGGAGGGGTGAAGGTGTAGTAACTTCCCTGAACAGCCCTGCCTGAAAGTGCTGTGAGTTCCATGCAACCAGCAGCAGGACCCAGTCATTAGGGCAGAAAGCAGAGAAGCAGGCCAGGACCACAGAGAAATAATAGTTGATTTTTACCAGCCCCAGTTGCAAAACCGAGGCTGAGCTGCAACCCCTATCCCCAACCCAGAGGGCCTCTCCCACCATACTCTCTGAGACTGAACACCACAGAGCCCCAGGGGAATCTGAGCTAACATTGCCCGGACTGTCGCTGACACTGACAGTGACTGAAACTGAGGGTAGCAAGCATGATTAAATATCTACAAGAAAATTAAAAAGGCATTATTTAGGCTTTATATAAAGCAGGGATCCAAGAGGCTTAGACTCCACCTACTGTAAACCAAAAGAAAAGCACCTTCTTTGCAGTGGGCTAAAGAGAGACTTTTATATAATAAATCTTCTTTCTGGAAAAACAATAGAATACAGTTCTATTAATGTCCAGGCAGAGAAATGGTCCATTAAATACCATGAATAATCAAGGTGATAAGGCATCTCAGAAAGAAAGAGAAAGACCTCCAGAAATATGCTTACAGACATAGAAATATTTGACTTAAATGACAGAGAATTCAGGATGGTGTTTCTGAAAAAACTCAATGAGATTCAAAATGATTCATATCAACAATTTCAGGAATTGAAAAAACCAC
>NW_006494612.1:14326051-14361791 GCF_000325575.1 Pteropus alecto | reverse complement strand
AATAGAATAGAATATATAGATGTCATATTATATTGTATACTCCAAAATTATATAATTATGTTAACCAATGTTATCCCAATAAACTTAATAAAAAATAAAATAAAATAAAATTGTGGTAAAAAATAAAACATTGTATTTTACAGTAAACTGTTTTTATAAAACTTGTTAAAGGGGATCAAATATATGGTAGTTGAAGAAAACTAGACGCTGGGTGGTAATCACATAATAGAATATATAGATGTCAAATTATAATGTATACTCCAAAATTATATAATTATGTTAACCAATGTTATCCCAATAAACTTAATAAAAAATAAAATAAAATAAAATTGTGGTAAAAAATAAAACATTGTATTTTACAGTAAACTGTTTTTAATTAAAACTTGTATGTCCCAACACCACACATAGTTGTTACAATTATGGTGTTGGGTATGGTGTCAGTTGGGTACTAAACTTATAGGGGTGATCACCTTGAGTTATATAAATGTCTAATCACTATGTTGTACACCTGAAACTAATATATTTTATATCAACTGTAATTGAAAAATAAAAATAATAATAATTTAAAATGTTGTATGTCCCTTTTGATCACTCATCTTTTTGTACTAAGAATAACTTCAGATTCTTTTCAAAATCTCCTTAAATAATTTAGACTTACATATATTCAGAAGAAAAGTGAAGTATTTTGAGTGAAGAATTCAAAGCAGAACTTTGAGCAATGACAATGCCGAACTACATTAACACATCCTTGGGATGATGGCTCTTAAGCCAGTCCATGCTTGTTAAATAGTCCACTAGAACGTAAGTTCCACAAAAGCAGAGGTTTCTGCAGACTGTTTCACTGATGTATTAGTAGCACTAAAGGCCATGCCTGGCATTCATTTAGTAGGTGATCTGTAAAATTTGATTACTGAATGAAACAATTATTGTCCCATTTTTCTTTTTCAAAATGAATTTCCATTTGCATATGAAAATGATATATGCTCATTATTAGGAAAAAATTACAATTCTGAAAGGCATAAAGAAGAAAAAAACAACTGCCTTATGTCTCATTATCTAGTGACAGCACTGTTACAATTCTGGTGCATATCCTTCCAGAATTTTTTGAGGGTTCACATGTACAAGTATATCGTCTAATCACTATACATGTGTGTATATATATATGTGTATATATATATATACGTGTATATATATATATACATACATACATATACATATATACACATAAATATATTTTTTTAAACGCCTACAGCACTTGGTATTACTAGGTGGTGTCCCATCCAAGTACTAACCAGGTCCGACCCTGCTTAGCTTCCGCGATCAGAAGAGATCGGGCACGTTCGTAGTGGTATGACCATAAACCACATGTATATATTTTGAAGTTATATTATAGTTATTTTATATCATTGTATTGCATCTTAAAAATATAATCTTTTGTAGGCCAAGATAATTCTGAATTTTTAATGAAGATTTTGAAAAATGAAAATTTTCTAGAAAGTTAACATTTCAGAATATAGAATGACTATGTAAAATATGCATAGCCAAAGGCCAAATGCAATGGCAAAAGTAAAGAACATGGCTAAGGGCTGAAATCATTCACAAACCTTTTCTTAATTAAATTGGATAAAGTCAATGTGTAGGTGAGATGCTTTTTTTTTTAATGTGTACAACTTTAAAAGTTCCAGTAATGTTTTTTTTTTTTTTCCCTTCTATTTCATTAATTTAAAGAAAAATTATTTGGGATGTTCTTAGTCTCTTTATAAATAAATTTAATTTTCATCTTTTTTTTTCTTCCAACTGAGGAAAAGGAGGAAATGATTGAGCCTTTTCCAGCTCTGATTTGTTTTCTAAGTTCTCTTCAATACTTTATTTTTCTTTGCAGGAGAAGAAATCATTTTAGTGTTTCATCAAGCACAAAATTCAATCAAAATCACAGTAGCAAAAATTTTAAAGTTGATTTGAGGATTTTCTGGGTCATATAAGCAAAAAATTTTCCAACCAAATAGCAATTAACTTCAGAGAAGTCATACCACTGAAATATTTTTGTTCATAAAATATGTATATTGGTATTAGCCTACAGTTAAGTAAATTGAAGTAAAATTAATTACATGGATGCACTTAACTTTTACAGATTCCTTTTGTAAAAATAAGAAATTCTGTTACTATATTTAATATTATATAAGTTGAATAGAAAAAAGAGACAATGAAAAATGATATCTAAAATATATTCAACAGACATAGCAAATAAAACCAGAGTACACATATAATACTAATTTAAAACCAGAGTATACATATAAGTTCAAAACCAGAGTATACATATAATACTAATTTAAAAAACATATACATAGAAAAATATGGTAAGGAAAATATACCAAAATTTTAAAAGTAGTTCTTTCTTGGTAGTGTTATAAATTAGTTTTATTTTCTTCTCTGACCTTTAAACTTATTGTTTTCCAATATTCTATAATGAAGTTTTTATATATGAAAAATAGTATTAAACATGTATTGAGTACGCACTGTTTTAAAGCACTTCCATAAGAATTAGCTCATGCGATTCTGCACTATGGGGAAGTTATCACTATATTTATTTTAAAGGTGAGGAAATTGAGGGTCATAAAAATGAAATGGTTTAGCTAGAGCAATCCAGTTACAAGTAAGAGATGTGACTATAACCCATTTCATCTGACACCTCATCCATTGCTCCTTCTATCACACCTCACCACATATCTGTTGAAAAATGATTCAGTCTTCATTCAACTGATTGTTATTAACATCTACTATATACTTCATTCAGTGCCAGAATCTGGAGGAATAGTGCCAAATAAGACTAAACACTGTGATGGGCACAGTGGAGACACACACAAAAAAAGAATAATGCATGGTCTTTACTCTGAAAGTGTGTGTTATCTAATTGTACAATGAAATACATGCATATTAAAGAAATGTAAAAATAACATAAGATATATTCAAACAAATGGTATAAATGAAAAATGCTATAAAAATGTAGACAGGAAATGGTTATTGAATTTGGAGGCAATTAAGAGAGATGTCACAGAAGCTGTAGAACACATATTGGGCCTTAATATTTGGAAGAGATTTATATAAACAGAAAGAAAATGAAAAGTCTTAGAACCCAGAAAAATACCTTAAGTTATATCATTAAAATGGGAGTGTAAAAGGCAAGATCCAAATAAAGGAAAAGGAAACATCTGGATGTAATCAAATGTAATACCATATAGATTTGGAAAAATAAGTTGGACCATGGTCCTAACTGGAACCCAAGTTACAAAGAAAATGAATGCTATTAAAAAGGAATTGTATCTCTTCCTGTGAGCACTGGGGAACCGTGAAAATTTTTGTCACATAGTAAAAGTGTATATAAGATGCATCGTCTGAAAGTAGAGACTGACATGAAGGCAAATCATTAAAAGGTTATTAACAAAGGAAATTTTGTAAGCAAATCCACCATAATAAGAGTAACAAGCTGATTACAAAATTTATAGGTAAATGCAAAAGACCAAGAATAGCTTCTTATTTAAAAAAGAAGGAAAAAGAAGGACTTACACTAGCAGATGTAAAGATTCATAATAAAGTTTGAGGACTTAATATTTTTAGATGTGAAATTAATTTCAGAGTATTAGTTATTAAGATAGTATGGTATTCTTCAAAGATAGACAAATAAAATATAGAATAAAATAGAGACTCCAGAAATAGACATTTACATATAACCCCTTGATTTGTAACAAAGGGTGTAACTTCTAATGTGGTCACTGAACTATTATTGCTGGTGGTCTTGGAAAATTCACAGAGAAAATCTAGATATCAATGAAAAGACTGTCAACCATGGAAAAAAAAAACATGGAAAGTATACTTATGACTAAATTCTAGGACTATTAAATAAATGGCTTCATGTTATAGTGTCTTCCCTTAAATTTTATATTTATTTTCAAAATTAAATGTTGAAAGAACAATGTTTAACCTCCAATTGGTTTCAATAACTGTTAAAAGTTTGCTATATTTAACTTCTTTCTCTAAACACACACAAACATACACACATACTCTCACACAATTTTAGTTCAATCATTTGAAAACAAGCTACTGATAATATAATCTTTCACATCTAACTATTTTAGAATATATCTCTTAAGAACTACATTCTTCTATATATCCACAATACTATTATATTTACAAAACATTCCTTTTGGAATGTTGTAATTCTGAGATAAGTGGAATACTTTCCCCTAGAGTACAGGCTTTAGAAATTCCTTTGGAGAGCTATTGTTTTTTTCTATGTTCAAAAAGATCTATTTTATCTTCATTCTTGCAAGGTATATTACTCTAGGTTTATGTTATCTTCTACAAGCATGTCACAATACTATTCTACTTTTTCCCATTTTTGTTAAGAAGTTTCCTGATTGTGATGGTTAATTTTATGTGTCAACTTTACCAGGCCACTGGGTGGCCAGGTATTTGCTTAAACATTGTTCTGAGTGTGTCTGTGAGGGTATTTGAATCAATAGACCAAGTAGAGCAGATTGCCCTCCCAAGTGTGGATGGGCATCAGCCAATCCACTGAAGGCCTGAATGAAGGAAAAGGCCAAGCAAGGGAGAATTTATTCTGTCTTAGAACTAGGACATTGGTCTTCTCTTGCCTCAGACTCAGACTCAGATTGGAACTTACACCACGAGCTCTCCTGCTGCTCAGGCCTTCAGACTTCGAATGGAATTCTGTCATTAGCTCTCTTGGGTCTACAGCTTGTTGACTGTAGATCATGGGTCTTCTTAATCTCCATAATAACATGAGTCAATTCCTTGTAATAGATAAATATATATCCTTTTGGTTCCATTTCTCTGGAGAACCATGACTAATACACCAATGTTATAACTGTCATTCTATGTAGTTTCTAAAGACTTTTTTTTCTGGCATAATTTGAAAATTTATCTCTTTAGTATTCTGAAATGTCATTACAAAGTGCCTAAATCTTTTTGTTTGTTTGTTTATCCTTCTTAGGATTTGTTAGGATTCCTAAATTTGACACTTTTATCAACTCTGGAAAATTTTTAGTTATATTCCCTTGAATATTACTTTTGATTTTTCTCTATTTTTTCTTGGGAATTCCAATTAGACATATGAGATAGATACTCTCATTCTATTGACCATATCTCTTAACCTTTCTTTCATATTTTTCCTCTCTTTTATTTCTCAGTGCTGCATTCTGCATAATGCCCCTAGATCTATCTTCCTGCTTACTGGTTCTTTCTATCTTCATCTGTGTCTAATCTGCTGCATAAGCTACACACTAATTTTTAATTTCTAATTATTATATTTTCATTTCTAGATAATTTGGTTCTTTTTCAAGCCTTCTTAGTTGTATTATAGTATCTTATTCCTTAGTCATACATAATTAAATACCCTCATTCTTTTCAAATATGTTAAGCCTGTTTTTTAAACTTCTGTATAAATAATTCCAACATCTGAATTTTTATAGCCTGATTTTATTCTTTATTGTCTGTATATAATCTCTCTCATCGTGGTTTATTTCCCTGCATGTTTTGCAATTTGTAAATGTGAGTTTATGTTTTTTAAAAATTCTTCCTTAAAATTACCCGAGATGTGAGTTAAAGTGTTTTCCTCTACATAGCCTCTAAATGAACCTATACTGGTGTCTGGGGGCACTACCAAATTGGTTAGCTTTAAATTCTCAGCATGGAATTTTTCAGACTACACAGACAGCACAGTTGCAAACCTGTGAGGTTCTGCTTTTGGTAATAAATAATCAGTAGAGACCTTTTTCCCCTTTTCCACCCAGGACAAAGCCAAGACTGGCAAATACCCTCATTGTCTTTTTCGAAGATCGGGATTTTGCCATATTACCCTTTGGCTTAACATGTCACTCTTCAGCAGCCCAAGGCTTTTGCTGAGGCCCCAGTCTGATTTCCCATCGCGAGTGAGTCCTAAGCTTCTTCCCTTCTCCAAAAAACATGGCTCTTTAAAACAGAGGTTGTGAGTCACTAGGGAACCAGGGGAGCCTCTGGGTATAGTACTCACTTGCCTCTAAATTTGTGATTTCTTTGTTCTGGGCTTATGAAGTATTCTCTTACTTATTCGGTTTATCAGACATTCATTTAAAAAGAGTTTTGAAAATAGTTTGGCCTACATTTTAGAGTGTTGTGTACTAGAACTTTTTAAAGGACATTAGTCTTCCATAGTGTCAGAAAAGGAAATTCTGGCAAATATATGAAAAGATGCTCAACATCACTAGCTATTAGGGAAATGCAAATAAAAAACACAAGGAGATACCATTACACACTTGTTAGAATAGCTATAATCAACATTGTAGAGGATATGAAGAAAAAGGAACCCTCATACACTGCTGGTGGGAATGCAAATTGGTTCAGCCACCATGGAAAACAGTATGGAGGTTCCTCAAAACACTAAGAATTGATCTACCAGATGATCTAGCAATCCCTCTACTGGGTATTTACCCCCAAAGACTTGAAAACCCATATATGATAAGATTTTTGCACACCGATGTTCATAGCAGCATTATTCACAGTGGCCAGGACATGGAAGTAACCGAAGTGTCCTATGATAGATGATTGAATAAAGGAGCTGTGGTACGTATAAACAATGGAATATTACTTAGCTATAAGAAGAGATGAAATACTGCCATTTGTGACAACGTAGATGGACCTTTGTGACAATTATGGTAAACGAAATAGGCCAGACTGAAAAGGCTAAAAATCACATGATACCACTTATATGTGGGATATAAGCCTAAAAGCACAAATGAACAAGACAAATAAACAGAGACTCATGGACACTGACTGTAGATTAGTGGATACCAAAGGGGAAAGAGGATGGGGGAGAGGGAAGGTAGATGGCGTAAAGAGGGTCCAATATGTGGTGACAGAAATAAATCTAACTATGGGAGGTGAACATGCAGTGTAAATATATGTATGCCTTACTGTTAAAGAGTACAGCTGAAACTTATTGGATTTCATTAACCAATGTCACCATAAAAAAATAAAGAAAATACAAAAAAAAAAAAAGAACACAAACAAAAAATAAATAAAACAAAAAAATAAAATAAAAAGTTTTGAAAATAGTTTAGCCTACATTTTAAAGTGTTGTGTACTAGGGCTTTTTAAAGGATATTAGCCTTCCATAGTGCCGTAAAAGGATGTTCTGTCTATGTTTTAATGATTTTGTATCCAAAGACTAGTGAAGATACCCATTTCACTGAGTCATAGAAAACAGATGTGCAATAATGTAACTGCATTATTTTTTAACAAAACTCATTTTAACTTATAGATTCCCATTTTACCTCCATAGCAGAAAACAGTCTTGTGATTCAAAATAAAATCATTCATTTCCATATTAAAATCTCCTCTCTCTGGGGTAAATTTTCAATTAACTCACAATCATTCACAGGATTCATTCTTCCATGTGGTGTAAGGCCTAAAATTCAGGCTCAGTATTACATGCTGCCCTGACATCTACTAAAATTAGGAGGGCTTCAAAGGGCCTCATCAGAAATTTTCCTCCTGTGGATAAGGTACCCGAAGCAAACAACCCTCTTCATCAAAGGGCTTAGCACAGTTCCTACATATTCCTGAGTAGTGGTTTTCAGTTCTTTGCCTGTGGAATTATTCAAACAAATCAATTACATCCTCTTCTGGGAAACAGGAGGTACCACACCCTCTTGTTACTACAAAGTTTGCCTTCCATGGCCCTTGGTTATTTACACTGTTCTTGAGTACAATCCCCATGTGGTCCTGCATGACCTACAGTATCCTCCGTGGGCTGTGAATATATGTGACTAATAACTGCTGTTGATCTCATCTGTTCAGTGCCGAATGTTGTGTATTTAGCTAACTCCATATTCCCAGGGCAGGACTCTCCTAAACCTTTCCCTATAATCACCTAGAAGGTCTGTGCCACAGGTGATTATGTAAACAGAAACTGAAAGCTACATATCTACATTGATAGAAATCTAAAATATTCTCAGGGAATTTGTACAGAGAGAAAAATAAATAATAAAGCTCACACGACAGAAAATGTGGGGCCATAGTACAGGATGGTGTTGATTCATCAAGTCTGAGTGGTAGGCCCAGCACTGTTTCCCTGCACCACTCTGTTATCTATATTTCTGTTGCAACAAAGATTCTAATCTTCAGAATTATAGGAAAACATGCACATTTAGGGCACCATTAGGAGGTGCCACATTAATTTAAAACCAACGTAAGCCCTGAGTCTTTAAACCATATAAATCAACCACTGCTATGGGAGAGACCTCCAACTCTGATAATGCTAATTTGAGGTTCTCTGAAGGAAGAAACTTATAAATATAATGGTGATAGAGCCGTTTCTCCCTCCCTGTCACAGCTCACCCAAAGCATATCCAGTGACTAACAACAATAGCAAGATAAACAAACAAAAAAGAAAGAAAGAAAAGAAGGAAGGAAGGAAGGAAGGAAGGAAGGAAGGAAGGAAGGAAGGAAGAAAAGAAAAGGCAAGGAAATGAAACAAAAGAAAACGAAACAAAACAAAAGGAAAAAAAGAAAGACACGAATAAAAAAACTGGATACAGAGAAAGAAAACCAACCAAAAAAACAACTTAAACAAATACCCATAATTTGACCCAATTGGAAATTCAAAATTTACTAAAAGAATTTATATAGTAAACAATACCTCTACAACATAGGCTCTGAATTAACTTTAATATCTGCTGAAATTCACCAATCGGCAAACCTTTATGGCCTTATACTAATACTAAGACTAAAATTACAGTTATACCTGGGAGAGATTTACTTAAGGGAATTACTGAACAGAGGACAAATAAATATGTCTCACTTTAACTATAAGAACTTTTGTTTTGCTTAAATTACCTATAGTTATTGCATTCATTGCCCTAAAATATCCTATAGTGAGCATGGACATTCTGATCCAATGAAAAATAAATAAAAATTAAATTTAGTCTTTAACACTTACAAATTGGCTTGGCAAGATGGAAACCTATGGCCTTACCCCTATTCTCCTGTTAAAATAGTTAACATGACTCAATGTAATTTAAAACAGTGATTAAAATTTGTTATATAACAGGAAATGAATGAAGGTCGATTAACCCTACTGTTTCTCTATTTAACAGCCTATTTCGGCCTGTTCTTAAACTTGGAACAAATCAATAGTGGCCCATAGTGGACTGCTGCACCTGTAAAGTCATGGTCTCATCTCATTAAAGCCTTTATACCCACAAACTTAATTACTGAAGTTGCTGACTTCATTCAATCAGCAATTGATAAATATTTTGCTACTATAAATTTGGCTAATACATTCTGATCAATGCTTAGTTTCAAGAGCCTCTCAGCCATAGTTTGCCTTTATCACTGAAGGGACACAATACACCTTTACAGGGCTACACAGGGATATCTCAGCAGGCTCACCATTATACACAATCTTTATAGACAAAATCTTAACTACATCCACCTTTCTTCATGAGCACAGGTATGACATTGATAATATCTTTCTCTAAGGAGATTTGTTGGACATACTCATTAAGGACATACAAATACTCAAAAAAGGAGCTCAAGGAAAGTGGATTGACCATTGTTCCACACATAGTACATAGCGCAAGGCCCTGCCACCTCCACTAAATTTCTGAAAGTTACTTGGTAAACCGAGGGTTACTCCATCCCTGAAACTGTCAAAAAAACAGGCATTGGTCACAAGGTTAATACAAATCTGACATCTTTTAATACCTTACTAAAGGGACTTTAGTTCTGGAGACAACATATTCCTCATTTACCAGTTTTACCTAATGTCATAGATGTTGTTACTTACAAATTAGCCCAACAAAAGGCTCTAGAAATCTGTGCAAGTTGAAATCAACAAGTACTCTGGTTCATGCCCTCAGGAGCCTCTTTACCACAGAGGCTTCGGCAACCTTCTCTCATACCTCCTGGAGTCTCTGGACCACCTATCATGGCCATAAGTTGCCCATGGGCTTCTAATGCAAGAAGCTGCCTTTCTCAGCCTTACATTATACACCATTAGAGCAGAAATTACTGGCCACATACTAGGCTCTTCTGAAAAGAAAGGCTCTTAACAAACCTTGATACTGTGATCCTCTGTATCTAGCTATCCATTACGCCTTGAGTTATTAAAGCAGTACCTCAATAGCTCACCATGGCTCCTGAGCCCTCCTATCTATAGGATGGAGTCAAATTTGGGCCCTCTGGCATATTCCACCTGTAGGAGACTGTGGCCTCCCCTTTCCTTAGTCCTTCAACAGCCCGAGCCTATCTAAGGAGTCCCTTAGTATCAAATGAACAGCAATGGGAATTCACATATCTTATTGATGATATCACCACCATCCTACATGATGGAACTTGGTGGAGAGCTACTGCTTTTCATCCCTGAATCAGAATGTCCCTGATAAAGGAGAGAACCTGGGGTCAGCACAATCAGTGCACTTCAAGCAATCAACAATTGGCCCAGTCTGTACATTTTTACAAATTATTAGGCCATTACTTTACCCCTTTAGGGTAAAGAACTCTGAGAATCTCTTGCTTCACAGATACATAAAATGTAAATCAAGGTAACAGATTTCTCTATACATACAAAGGCCTTTTCAGGATACTCTGCATCCCTTTTGGAGTGCTAGACACTACTGACAGTTACCAAGGCATTCATCCTATTTCTCAGAATACCAGGTGCTTTAAAGATGGCATTCAATCAAACTTCCACCTTCCCTGGGGGCTGTAGGCAGCCGGCTCCAGGCAGGCAGCTAGTTTAATTGAGAGGCTTAATGGACTCCTTAGAGAACTTCTATTTAAGTCACAAAATGGAAAATTCATGCCTACCCCCTGAGGATACCCATTCCATACACCAGAGATACTTAGATCTCTCAATTGTCTTTATTGGCTATAAATGGGGACAGCACTAAAGTTCATATTTTTGACAACCACCTCACCATATGGCCCTCTTCCTCTTGGTCAGGTACTTACTTTGCCCCTAAAAATCATAGTCATCTCAGTTTAAGTTGATGTCAACATTTCAAGAGATTAATTGTGGCATAAGGCCAAAAATTAAGAATTGGTGTTATGTGATGCCTTAACATTTGATAAAAAGCCTCAAACAGCATCATACAAGTTCCTCTCCCCACTCTGCTCCTATGGATAATGTCTCTTAGCCAAATGATCCTCCTTATCAAAGGCACCAGTCACAATTCTCACTCATACCTGAGTAGCTAAGTAGCAGGTTTCAATTCCCTGACTGCCTGCATAATTACTCAAACAAGCCAATCATATTCTCCCATAGAAACCAAGAGGCACCCCACCCTCTTAATACTAAAGCCTATCTTACACAGCCCTGGTTGTTCCTAAGTATAGCCCTGCATGGGGTCCTCCTCCCCAAGGCTGTGAGTATACATGACTAATAAATTACTGTCAATCTCATCTTATCACACCTGTCTAGTGTCAGGTATCATGTGTTTAGCCATCGCCATAACCCTAGGCTGGGCATCCCTCCTTTACCAATTAAAACACACCCTATCACTAATACTACTTTCCTTTCTCTCTTGAAAGGGACCTTTAAGTATAGGGCAGATGAGGCATCAGGTTTATATATGTCCTGTGTCCGTGCTGACTTTCAATGAGTTGCAATGAGGGTTGTCCTGTTTCATCATTGTGCACTGGAATCCATTGTTGTCGTCTCAGGTATAACAATAACCTCAGTAGAGGTATATGCATCTGCATCGTCTTTGTTCCAACCCCAGATTATTTAGGGTCAATGGTCTATTTAAACTGCTCTTTGGCCTTCTTGAGGTCATTTCAGTCACTTCCCTGCGCTCTTGTGAGAGCTTGGAAAGTCCTGAGGTGTCACTCAGGTCCATTTGCTTAGGCACTTCTCTTCACTATTGCTTCTCTATCTTTCTAGGGTTATACTAAACACAGAGCTTCTTTGAGATGCTCAGTTTCCCTGGCAATTAAGGCATAGCCAGTCCTCTCTACACTTGGATTTCCTAAACTCATTAAAATTTTTATTGCTTAATCCTCCTCCAGCTCAATCCAGTGACCTGAGGGGTTCTGAACACCTTTCCAGAAACTCTGACAATGCCTAGGGCTTCACTACATTTTGAATGTTCTCTCACCAGTTTAGTCAATGATTCAATTCCCTCCCAGAAACATAAAACTCTTAAATAATTCTTTCCCATACTAAGGTTTGTTCTCAGTTCTCCAGTCTCAGACACTTCAAAATATCTTTTCTCTCAAAAAGGCAGGATATTTCCAGAGACGACTTTGATTTTAAGACCCTGGCTTTTTGTTTGCATTAAAAAACAAAAACAAAAACAAAAACAAAAACAAAAACAAAAACATCAGAAACTTAAGCGAACTTTTGTTGTAGATTATGGGTACCATGCCTCAATGAAGAGTGTCTATTGAAGGCATTAAAGGGAGTGTAAAGGGGTAAAAAAAAAAAAAGCTTAGTTAATAACTAAAATAATTATTATCTATACAAATTTAAAACAGCTACTCTTAATTGGGCCCTTATTTAGCCAGGTAGTAGCACTTTGCTTTCTATACATTATTTTATTTGATCTTTATCACAAATTCCAGCGATATGAGGTGGGAGAGGAGGGTTATCTCAATAATTCGAATGAGATGACTTCCATATATTAAGTCTTCCATATATTAGGAATTTGGTCTAAATTAGAATTTAAGCCCTGTTATGTGTGATTCCAAAATGTGGGATTTTAATCACATTACATTGCCTCTCTTCTAGAGTCATAGATGTTTATAAATTCAGAAGATATTGAAATAGCATGGAAGTACCTAGATATAAAGTTAGAGACCTAGAAGCCACCTAAAACTCACCTCCTATGTCATCTACCATAGACATGAATCAGCAAGAATATTTTCTTTTGTTAAACCACAGTTCAGCAAGAATATTTTCTTTTGTTAAACCACATGTTCTCCATAGTGTTGAACCCAACTCAAAACATTGTTCAAGCATTTATCTGATATAAAAACTTTAATTTAATTTTGAATCTTAAAAATGAAGGTCATATGATTGAAATAATATGTATAACTTTGAATAAAAATATTTTTTGTTTTTATAATTCTCATTAACTATTATATAATACACATAGAAGTATAATTACATAATCTGTTAACACACACATTCAGATGTCTTAAAATTCCTTCGCAGAATGGAAGCGAAGTCCTATTGTTAGTGGTAAATTCTTATCTATAATTTAACTATGGCTTTTTTCAGGTTATGTCAGTTTTACCTTCCAACTTATCTTTCATGTCACAATAATTAGCAGAATTTATTGAAAATAGTAAGAGGTCAATACAAACTTTTGTTTAAAAATTCTAAGATTTTTAAGTCTAACTTAATGTTAGACTTTAGTGATTGATTGCTGAACTTTCTTTTCAGTTCATTAAAATATGAAAAAGAGAAAAGACATTTTTTGATAACAAAGGAGAGAAAGGCTGAAAAAATGCAGCAAAGGAAACCCGCTATTAGATTCTATTGGGGGTAACTGCCAGTTGGCTGCACTGTATTTACCAGATCTTTGTTATTTTTTATACAGTAAGACAAATAAATATGCATTTTACTATAATAATCTGAACTTTCACTTTGAAAACCATGATTACAATTTGGTGACCTTCTCCAAGCTGCCCTAGCTATGAACACCTTGGCCTCACTATCCTTTTAGCTCAGTAGTTGCTAAATGATCAGGCACTCTGCTTCATCTATCTGCTCTACCAGTGACCTCTTTCAAATTTTTTTTATAAGCTTTGGCTATTTTCTTTTTATAGCTTTGCCAGCACAATTATATTACATCCTGACACCAGGCAGTGTAAATTAATTCCTCTTCTGTCTTATGAGCCACTCCACAAAGAAGAACAAGATTTTTCACCTTAACACTTGATTAAAATGTGAAAAGGAGAAGACAAAAAGAAAAAGATGAAGTCTCTGGGAAAATTGTATCTTACCTATGCCAGCCCAGAGACTAACAGAGTAAATTTAAAGCAAACTAGTGCTTGCTATGATTTTTAAAAACTCTTAATGGAGGAGAAGGAGAGAAATAGAGAAAGAAAGATAGCAAGGATAGGTAAAAGCCTATATACCTAAAATTAATTTTATTGCAAATGAACTAGAGTAGTGTTTTCCAAACTTGCCTGCTCATATAGGGCTTACATGGGAAGTCTGTAAACAAAACAGAACCCTAGTGCGTTTCCTAGAGCCTCCAATTCAGCGTGTTTGACACCTTATGTATTGTAAGCACCCTAGGATATTTTTTGCTACACAAGTTTGAGAATAACTGAATTGGAGTAAAGGTTAGGTCAGTTTCTCCTCCATTTTTCTCCAACAATATGCTGAGAAAAACATAAAGTCATAACAGCATATCACCCAAAAGAATGAACTATTTACTGCTCATTTTCCCAAAGTATACCAATACATACACTTGGAAAAATTCTCCCAAATCCATCATATTTAAATAACTGAAGAAAATACTAAAAAACTGATCTCATTTATAATGATAAAAATTAATATAATTACAAGACATTCCCAAAGGTCCTCACCATCAGGGGTAGGTGAGGAGGAAAGGAAGCAAGGATACACTGAAAATAGCATAAAGAATTGTTCTGCAAAGCTTGTTTGTCCTGAAGAGTCAGCCAGAGAGGCCAGAACATCCTTGATAACAGTGACAAAGATCTCTTCAGGTATCTCAAAGAGATTGTAAAAAAATAAACTAAGAAAAACATGATTGAAAAATCTCATTAATTCACCTAATATTTGGGGGGGGGGCATCATTTACATAGAGTTTCATTTTCTGAATTAAAACAAGAACCCGAAGTAATTTTTTTAAATGCAATCGATGTAGAACAGCTGTTTGGTAATAGGACAAATATTGAGAAAGAATATACAATACAGTGATGTAAGGGAGACAACACTGCATGATCACCTTAGAACACATTTTAGAGCACAATTTCATTACAATATGCTCAGCCTCTGGTCAACTGCAGATTCTCAGCTCTTTGCACCTTCATTGTCTTCTTTCATTAAACTCCTCCTATTCCCCTCCCTAGCCCCACCACCTCGCCTGCCATAGACCTTCTAATGCCCTCTTCCTCTTCATCCTAGCCCAATCAGCTCTTGGAAATAAATTTACTTAATTCATTCACAGGAGTATGTTCTATGTGTAGTTCCCTATAACCAGAACTCCAGTCTTAGACCTAAAAAGCAAATTTTTAATTGTGACATTTCCACAATTAGCTAATGGAAGAGGAGTGTTAATGGGAAAGATGGGAGATTTTCCTGAATTATCAGCATTTTATCTTCTGCCTATTTTTAAGGTTGGTGGGTATGTTGGAGTCAAACTTGCAATCCCAGCACCACCAATTACATAACATTGGGCTGACTTCCTAACCTCTTTGAGCCTCAGTTTCCTTAGTCCCCATCCTGTAATGTTCTCTCAATAACTAAAATATTCTTTTATTTCCCATTTGCAGTGTAGGCAGGAGAACCTTGATTTTTATAGTTTTCTTTCTATTAATTAAGTAGCTTTTAGTCATCATTTCACTCTTCTTACATACAAATTTGCTTAAATCAAACCCACCTAAATTTCCCAATCATTCATCAAAAATAGCCAGAAACTAAAGAAGGAAGTGGCGATCAAAGCACATTCTAATTCATTTATAAGTATTTTAAAAAGCCAATTTGATTCACTTTTAAGACCTATGGATTAGGTGTATTCATTGCAAAAACCTCAAAACTTATAATTTTCTCAGCTAGATGGATAAAATGTACTTAAAAAATATTTTACTTGCACTGAAAAGTGTGATCTTAAATAAAATTTAATCAGTATGCATATGATAGCTCTTGTTTCATTTGAATGAAGAGTGAGTGGTTCAAGCTACCCTGTGTCACCAGGTAATAGTCCCTGGGCCTTTTAGTCTTGGAGGAGTTGACTCTTAAACTCCAAGCTACACACTCCAGCCTACGTTAGGAAGTTTCAGAAAATCTCAAAGTCTTGTATTCAGGGCTCTGCAGGACAGTGAAGAGCATTCTGGCATTTTCAGAAGCCCTTACTACAAGTGTGGAAAGAATGAAAAACAATAGAAATGTTCATTGTTTTCAGTTTTTATGTTTGTTTTTGGTTTAATCTATTTGTGTGTGTCACTTTCTCAACAAATCCTTAATGGAGAATGAAGAGAAAGCAGAGAGGCCTATCTTCTGTTAACTTCAATAGTCTTTTTATTTAAAATATTGTTAATTGCTAATGTTAAAATTCAAAACCTGTTTCCAAATAAATTCTAAATCAGAAGGCTTTCTATAGTTTAAAGCACCACATTTCTGTGATGTATTTTTAATTTAAGATAAGATAGGCCAGTCATAGCAGAATATTATTACTGAATATTACTGAGGCCAAATCTAGTGGCCATTTTGCTTCTGTATTTATGTATGAGGTAAACTCTTTTGAAGTTAAGAATCTTCTTTCTTCTAATCCTTTCTATAACTTGCCTCCGGATTTATCTGAGAAACATATGTTGAGTCATTCTCATCTCTATTTCTCATATACATAGTAGTAATTATAACTATAAATAAAATTTTAGTCTTTTTAAAATGCAAATTTTAAAAAATATTTTTTTAAAAAAATTACAGTTGACATATAGAAAACTACAATTTTAAAAAACTACCTGCACTCTGGCACAATCTCGCCCTTTAATTTATTTCAGTGGTAACTTCCATTCTTTAAATTAAAGGCAGTGATGAAAATATGATTCAAACATGATTCAGCTCCTAATTCTACCTCGATCTATAACTGGGGGCAGGTGACTAACTTTCATAACATATTTTTAATGACCTGTGAAGTTCATTAGCTGCGTGACAATAGTGTGTTTTATGAATTTAAAAATACACAGAAAAATTTCGATAGGCTAATTTTTAACATGAAGATGTAACATTTAGTATGAGACTCAAATATCTGTCTGACCTTGACCACAGCAAGCATAATCCATTTTTTTCCCTATTTTTTCCTATTTTTTCTATTTTTTCATTTATTTTCTTATTTTCCTATTTTTTTTCCTATTTTACAATGGAACCGATGCAAAGTCAAACTAATAAATGCCATTAAAGAGAGTCAAGAGAAGAACAAAAACAATTGACCATACATAGGTAACCTGGAGATATCTGTAAATTTTGGAACTAGAAGGAAATTTTGGCATCAGTATTTTAATAAACAAATAAACAAACAAAGCAACCTAGATTTTAAAGATGAGGAAAAGGATACCAGATTGCTGGTATGATGACTATCTGGTTAATTTCAGAATCAAGTTCAGACATCATGTTACTGGATATCTGGGCCAGTTCTTATCCCACAATAATGATGGTTTCTAATTTTTTTCAAGGATAAAAATCACTTTTTAACATCAGATCACTTATGAACATGGTAGATTTGTAAAGGGAAAAGGCCCAGTTTCTGGGGTAAGGGGAATGGGAAGAAGGTAGACCTTCTGCCAAGCCTTCACATGCTTTGGGGAAGGTGTCTGAATGTAAAGTCTATTAGGGAAAGGCATATCCATATCTTATGTTGGGCCTTGGTTAGAGGTCCATCTGTGTTCTTCTAAGTTTTTATTTAAAAAAAAAAAAAATCATCCACTGCTTTAATTGGCAAAACTCTATTACTTAGGAGTAGATTGTTGGGGTGGAGGAGGCTTAGTTAAATGAGGATATCACTTTGGAATGATGAGATTCTGATAATAACAGTTACTTGCTGTTATAATTTAAAAGTTGCATTCTTTGGGATCTGGATTTTGCATAACTGCCAGAATATACAATCAAAACATGTGCTAATTTATTTATATGTAGGGAATGGGATTTTAGCCTAGATTCTAGGGAGACAGGTCAAGATTAAAGCCACCTTGCCTGTGGAAGAAAGGTAGACACCTGAAACCAAGTGACAGACTGGATCCTAAGGAGAGAGCCAACCAGTAGGGGACCCCTGTGAATGGGCGCGATTAATGGACTCTGGTAGTAATGATGTCGAATATGCAATTCCAGGTTTTTCATTTCTGTACTGTAATTCTACCATAGTACCCTCAGGTTTTTGGTAAAGTTTGCTATGCACCATAACCATCTGAGTGATATCTCGGTGTAAGCAACAAAGGAAAGACCCTGAGGACAATCTTAAGATGATGCAGACTAGAGAGAGCTGCTATAGCATCAAAAAACCTTAGGAGACACCTGGAGGTGCTGAGCAGAGAGACCAGAGCACCAAATCAGAGCAAGCGACATGTTAACATTCAGAATGGATTTATTTTACCTGAAGATTCTCAGCAATATTAGGTGTAGGGGAAATGAAAGAAAAATATTGTATACCCTATCCTATGGGAACTACAACTATGTTTATTGAAGTTTAATGGCAAGATGATCCCTCAAGGTTGAAGAACCTACATTTTTTATGTATCTGTTGAAAAAATATATAACAAATGAAAAGTTACTGTAAAATAAATATTTTTAAAAAATTAATTCTTGTTTTTATAATTATATATATATTTGAGAAATGGTAGTATATATGGGATGTCACAGTATTTATTTAGACACAGATACATGCCTTTGTGGACACCTCTAATAACTCTATGGAATCTTAGGAGACCAAGATCCCCGTGTTGGCAAACACTGGACTATATCATAAATCATAGCCATAGTGGCCACGGCCATGTCTCCTGAAACAACCATAACTTTAATCTCTAACATATAAGCCTTCCTCCACCTCCTTTTAATTTCCTCCTTCATCCATTTAAAATTATAGATGATTGAAACTTAGAGAAAAGTTTAGCATTCATCTAATCAAATTACTCAGTTCTTAGAGATTGAAAGACTAGATATCTATAATGGTCAATGTTTAGTAGACAGTTCCAGGAGATCTCAGCACTATATCTGGAGAATAGAATTTAAAAAGCTCTCACACCAGGTTCTAGCCCACAGTCTAATCATTTGTTCAATCCAGAATCCTGGGAGCCAATTTGAGCTCTGACAGCTTATCTCCACTTTAAAGTTTGTGCTGACGTATTAGTGGCATCCTTCCCTAGGCCTTATTTAAGCCTCATTTGTTAGACTATGATAGTCACATGGCAGAGAATCATCCTTGAAAGGAAAAAAATAAAATAACACTCCTGAAAATTCCAAATTATTTTCAGCAAGGCTGGGATGGAAAAGTCTCATTTAATTAGCAAGTGAATTAAAGATGTGACATTTAAAAACAAATTATAACCCATTTCCATCCTTCATTGGTACCTTGAATGATGACATATTGTTCTTTTATCGTTGCCACTTTCAAGTTTTATAATTTCTTTCGCTTAATTGGTTTAATCCAGAAAACATCAATTTAGTAATTACCCCTATGCTGTTGGAATTAGCTTCATTTATCGAGCAAAACAAAACTGACTTTGGAAAGGGAAAAACAATTAACATAATACCAGGGGAAATACTATATCATCAAGGTATTAAAAAACAATATTGTATATAACTGAAACTCAGTTTATTTTATAGAAATAAAAGAAAATGTTCTTTCTTCATTCTAAATAGGAACATACCAAATAAATAATCAGATATAAATTAATTCAGAATCGCTTTCATTCATTTATAAATTTTTTAATTTACTTGGAAAATATCTGTTAAGTGACAATTATGTGCTTTGCAAAACAATATATAACTGCTTTCATGGAATCTAATGGGTGAGAAAAAAAATAACCAACATAAATCCATGTATAAATACAAACTGTTGTGTTAGATAAACAATTATGAGACGTTATGTGAGTGTATCAGAACCTGACTCTGACAACGTGAGCTGAGATATGATGGAAGAAAAGGAGCTAGCTGGTATAGAGACAGAAAAAGAGTATTTCATACAGAGGAGAAGAGCACAGGACGTTGCAGGAAATGAAAGAAAGCCAGTATGACCAGAGCACGGAGAAAGAACTAGAAAATAGCACAAGATAAAGTGGATCATTAGTTAGCAGGGGCCACATCATTGAGGTGTGTTAAGGATCTGGCCTATTATGTAAGCAATGGGAAGACACTGAAGGTTTTTAAGTTATATTGTAGTGATCAAAACTGAACTTTAAAAATATCACTTTGGGAACCCTCATACACTGCTGGTGGGACTGCAAATTGGTACAGCCATACAGCCACCATGGAAAACAGTATGGAGGTTCCTCAAAAAACTAAGAATTGACCTACCAGATGATCTAGCAATCCCTCTACTGGGTATTTACCCCAAAGACTTGAAAATCCACATCCGAAAAGATATTTGCACACCAATGTTCATAGCAGGATTATTCTCAGTGGCCAGGACATGGAAGCAACCGAAGTGTCCTACAATAGATGATTGGCTAAAGAAGCTGTGGTACATTTATACAATGGAATATTACTCAGCCATAAGAAGAGTTGAAATACAGCCATTTGTGACAACCTCGTGGTAATCCGTAGATGGACCTCGTGATAATCATGCTAAACAAAATAAGCCAGACTGAAAAAGTTGAAAATCACATGATATCACTTATATGTGGAATATAAACCTAAAAGCAACAAATGAATAGGACAAATGAATAGAGACTCATGGACATGAACTATAGGCTAGTGGTTACCAGAGGACTATAGACTAGTGGTTACTAGTGGAGTGGAGGAGGAGGGGCGATAGATGGGACTAGTGGTTACTAGTGGAGTGGAGGAGGAGGGGAGAGATAGATGGGGTAAAGGGGGTTAAATGTAGGGTTTAGGGGGAGGGTGAAGTGGGTAAAGGGGATCAAATATATGGTAGCTGAAAGAAACTGGACTTTGGGTGGTGAACACACAATAGAATATACAGACGTCAAATGATAATGTACACCTGAAAATTACATAATTGTATTAACCAGTGTTACCTCAATACACTTAATTTAAAAAAATATCACTTTGGCTGCAATAAATGGTGTAGATTTGAAAACGAGCAGATTCAAGAAATGAATTGGAAGTCAGTTGCAGTATTCTAAGTGAGAGATAATGATAAATTAGAAGGTAGAGCTTATGCCTTCTGTTTAACACTCCATTAACTCTAAAGTTATTTGTGTTCTACAAGTGACCTACTTTCACAGAATTATGTGTGTCAGAGCTAAAAGGGAAGCAGAGTGATATAATAAAAGGTATGGGCTCTATAGAATAAGATACAGCTGGCTTAGCATTCTGATCTAAACTTTTGGCTCTACTACGTATTAGCTAAGGGAACTTAAGGCATTAAGCTTTCTGAGCCTCAGCTTCTAGATCTTTTGAGGACACATAATAATACCTCCCACAGTTGATAAGATTAAGTATGACAACATGTGTGATATTCTGAGCATGTGAAAGCCAATTAATACTAAAGAAGCCCAGGAGAGATCAGCTGGTCTCATTCCCTCATGTTAGATCTTTATGACTTCCTTTTTAAAACTGTTCCTCTTCCTGTGTTTTCTTCTTCAGTGGTCAGCACTACAATCCACCCAGTTGGACAAATCAGAATCCCAGGAGGCATCCTCCTCCCTCACCCTTCATGGTCATTGTATCGTATAAATTCTATTTTCAACTGAAGGACTGACTGCTCTGTTCACCCTCTTTCGCTATCCTAGTTAAGGCCGCCAGCCTCTCTGGATTAGATTATCCTTTGCTGATTATCTTGCCTCAGTCTTGTTGCTCTCTGGCCCATTCTTTACATAGCCAAGCAAATTTCACTATCCAGCTCTTCATTCACTCCTCTTATGCCGGGAAAAAGTTACACTGTTTCTTAGCTTGACTAACACCACGCTACATGATCTATCTTCTGTGTACTTCTCAGGCTCACCTTTTGACGTTCATTCTCTGCCCTCTGATCCAATAGTTAAAGGAAACTGCTCCCCATTCAGGACCTGTAACTCTCAGACACACTTCTCTTCATCTCCAGGTTCAGGTCAATGGATGGATGCAGCTCCTCCCTGCTGGAGGGTTCTCCTTCCAAAGCTTCTCTTCACCAGGTCAACAACCACTCAAAACTGAGGCCTCAGTTCAGACAGTACTTTGTCTGGGAGGCACTTTTCCTCCATCTGACTATATCCCAGTATATAGGATAGTCTATTACATGAATTCCATTATTTGAATGAATTGAAAGAGTAGTTGAATGAGGCCTAGAGAGTCTGATTGAATTGCCGACAATCACATAGGTTGAGAGTGGTAGCTTCAGGAGAAGATTTAGGTCTCCTGCCATATATTGTAGTGTCTCCTTCTCTCATCATGATGATACCTGCCTTATAAATATATCAGTTGCATCAGCTCTCTTCATTAAGCCTAGAAACGTTCTCTTTGTGTGGTTTCAAAATGTTATATATTTATACTGAAGATTATGACTTTGGCTATGACCCAAAGCAGATCAATATCACTTCCTTACCAAAGTCACTTTTGACTCCCCTAAGAGGGTCTCAAGGCTCCTATGGCATTCTCGAGTGTTCCTGCAGCATTTGCCATACTAGTCTTCCTCCCCCATGATACTGTGAATTCTTCTGAAATTAGGAGCATTCATTTTACATCTCTGGTACCCAAGACTGTTCTTGGGATAGAATAATACTTAATATATGTTGAACTTAATGGCACTCAGAGATAAACAGTGTCCAAATAAGAGCAACTAAAGTGATACAAGGGACACCATAAAAAATGATGCAAGAATAAAAAGACAAAATGATAAGGGCTCTGTCATTGAGAGTTATAAAGTTTGAGAAAAGGCACGGACATCTCTGGCTAAGAAAAAGAATGAAAAAAAAAGAAGATGATGCCACTGCTGGAACAATCTGCCTCTTCTGCTGAGTAACTTCTGTCTCTCAGTGGCTTTCTTGCCTCTTTTTCTTCATGGCAGAGAACTGGAGTTGGAAAGGAAGAAGGTCTAACTTTCAGACTGCTGAAAAGTTAAATAGAGAAGCTGACTCATAGAGCACTTTCTACTCCTGCCAGGAAGCCTACAGCCAGCATTAGAGATGCTGGTTTCACAGGTGCTGCAGGTTCTTGAACTGGCGGAGTCAGAGCCAGTCAATTGTAATGGAAGTAGAACTGAGCTAGGGGTAGAAATCCAAGTGCAAGTTCATGTCTTGCTCTGTGGTTTTGGACAAATCTCTGAGCCTCTCTTTCCTTTTTTGTGCAGTAACAGGTTTGCAAGACATGGCCTCTAACAGCCCTTTCTTTTTCAGGAATTCTGCAATTTATAGGCTTGGCATTTAGATTTATTTAAAGCAGCACCACAATCAAAGGTGAGAAGATTGCCAATCTGGTTAATACATGCAAACGAAGACATTGAAACATCCTTTTCACTCCTGTAACTTAATACGGAGCACATACCCACAGTGATTTTTCCTCATCCACTTACTGTAAACACAACCAAAAGCTTTATCAATAAAAAGTTAGATATACAGTGAGGCTGTAAAGCAGTGGTTTTCAAGTATCGAAATCAGCATGGTAACTTTTTGAAAACACGAGTTCTAAAGCCTTGCTTCATCAGATCTGTCAAATCAGAATCATCCAAGGTGAAGCCCTAGGAATATATATTTTTTATAACGTTCCCATGTGACTTTGATAATCAACTACTGTAATTTGGGGATCATTTTTAAAGAAAAAATAGTGTTTTTCAAAGTGTAGCCTGTAGATCACTTTCATGTGAATTAACTAAGATTCTTATTAAAAATATCTCGGAATGTGGCCAAAAATGTGCTTTTATATAATTCTTTCAGTGATTTTATAAACAACTTCCTCCATAAAATAGCTTATATATGCTGACAAATGACATAAATCATTATGTGGACAAAACCTCAAATCTATGAAACAATATAGTAAAGAAAAATATTATTATTGCAGTATAGGTTTATTACATTATTATTTAGATTGTATGATTTCATCATTTTATTTAATCCCCATAATAAGCCTGTTAACATAGTGACAATAATGCCTGGTAACATAGGCATTTTTATTCTCATTTTACTGACAAATCGAAGCACTAGAGAATTCAGGAAACTTGTCCCAAACCACCAGATTAACAAACAGGTGCATTAGAACTGAAAACTATTGCCACATAGCTAAGAAACGGCCTATATTGCTACAGAATATGTAATTAAGAGTTCAGTACACGTTCTAATTAATTTGCTGAGATCTTATCTGATGAAGCAAATCAGAAACACTGTCAGTTCCTGTTGGTTGGTTTTATTAGCTACTACACAAATGTTAATGTCATTATGATAATCACATATTATCCAAGATAAAATAACTATTGACTACTAAGGAACAATGTTGCAGGGATTTCCTGGAATCATAAAATCATCTACGGTAGTCATCATTTCTAGTTAACAAACTTCAAATATAAATATTTATAGTTGAAAGGCCCTAACTATGCTGTCCAAGGTCTTACACACCTAGGAAGGAACCCGCCCACTTCCAAATCATAGCTACCTAACTCTGCTTCTCTAATCTGTCATTATATCACAAGCCCTAGACTCTATGATGTTCAGCTCAAAATGCTGGCTCTTTGCTTTAGTGCTAGTATAGAACTACCTTAGACTTGAAGTGTCTTTCAAGGGATAAAATATAAAATGATATTACTACAGATACATTTTTAGGACAAATGTCTCTCCCGCACTGGTTCTTCTCAATTCATCTAATAAAATTTCTGTTTGTGAAAAGATATGCTTGTCTTGATCTCTTGTTAAATTGAAATAGGAAGGGTCTCCTAGATTACCCATTACTGAGTTGACCATTTGGGGGGTTAGCACAATAATAAGCATTTCATATATATGAGAAAACTGAATGGACCTAGCTTTAACATTTAAAAAATTTGCTAAAAGTATTAATGGAAAATACAAAGTTGTCCAAAGCCATTTAACATTTAACTGAATACGAATTCTTCCTTTTCTTGTGTTCACACCCTACCCTTTTCCTCTTCCTTCCTATTGATCTTACAGACTTCCTAAAATATGTGAACACACAGATATTTTCACAAAGAGGAATAAGTAATGAAAATGACATCAAGAAAAGAAATTGCCAAAAAATAAATCAAACCTTCACTAGAGAGATGTAGGAAGCTTTCCTGATTGAGGTTTGGTTTCTTTGTTTTGCTTTTTGAGGGGTGATTTTCGTGTTTTTACTCTTATTCAAATTTTGCATGCCAACTCAATATAAGCAATTGTATAGCTTAGCTATATCCTGTCAAGTGTTTTACTAAAGGAGTCATTTTTTCCACAAAATCAATATGTAACTTCCTAAATGAAGAAGAAAAGGATACTTACAAATCTCTAATTAAAATACGTTGTTATTTCTAAGAGAGGTTTAGGAAGAAACTGATAAATTTTCTTTCCTGTAAATTAAAAAAATATATATATATGAAGAATCAGAAAAGGTAAAAATCTAGTTAGGCTATCAAACTTTAATCATTTTGTCTTTTTTTTATTATTGAGTTTAAACTAGTAAACACCATGACTTGCCTGACTTTCTTGGGAAAAGTAGAACCTCCAATTCTATAATAAAATATTGAATTAAAGTCAAAAGGACCTCATTTCAAACAACAGGTGTTATTGCCTAGGAGTACCAATTATAAAATGCAGTGGATAATTACATCATAAATGCTTTCAGGGATTAATGTCAAGTTGAGAAAGTCATCTCCTAAATTATGACTAAGCATTACAGCAAATATTTGTAGCCACAGAAAAATGACTGTAAGAAAACACTTGGCATGACTACACCTTTGAGAGGTTATAGAAACATATCACACCTTTGGAATACGACTGTAGAGAATTTTTGCATCTTTTGCATCTTTCGTAACAGCTACCAATATTCCCAGCACCCACACCATCTTGTTCCTAGAAACCAAGATAAACTACGCACATAAAATTCCTGTTCATGGGATGGGCCCTGTGTCCTAGGACTTAGCACCTGACACAACAAGGGTGAAAAATACTGGGAGTTTGAATACCATCAGTTTCATATTAGTCACTCAGAGAAATAGTACACTTTGCAAAAAATTCCCTCCGCCACACTCACACTGCCCTAGTCAGCCTGCCATTCACTCTTCCTGAACTATTGCAACAATGTCCTAAATGATTTTTTTTGTACTTATTCTCGCTTCCTATAAACCCACTCTTTATACAGATTACAGGTGGATTGTTATGAAGTAAATCTACTCATAATCATTCTATGATTAATCCTTCACAGCCTCCCCTATCACCTATACAATCAAGTCCAAGCCCCTTTCACAGAGTGCATCGTGGGACACTCTAGGAGTTGGCCCCAGTCTATAC
The DNA here is from genome assembly GCF_000325575.1 of Pteropus alecto. Taxonomy (NCBI): domain Eukaryota; kingdom Metazoa; phylum Chordata; class Mammalia; order Chiroptera; family Pteropodidae; genus Pteropus; species Pteropus alecto. The sequence goes on along the minus strand of NW_006494612.1, from coordinate 14,335,460 downwards.
CTCCCCTTCATTTTCACCCCTGCTGCACCTGTGACTTGCACTAATCTTAAAGTCCTGCAGGCACACCTAGCCAATGTTTATATTGTGTCTTGTTTATATTGTCTCCGTGGCTGAGGTTTATTGCCTTCATTTCTCTCCCCATTCCTCAATGAACATTCGTTCATCTTCAAGGTTAACTTGAGTACACCTTTCCCAGAAGCCTTCTTTGCCCCCACAGGCTAGGTAGGTTCCCTCCGCTGGGCTCTAAAACACTCGGGTATGTCTCTGTTGTTGAACTTATCACATATATTATTAATTTCCGATTAGTGCCTGCCTTCTTGCCTCCACCTCACATAAGTTTTTGAGGGCGTGGGCTGTGACTCATTCATCTTGCACAATGTTTTGCACATGGTAGAAAGAATATGATAAATATCTGTTTGAATGTCAAGGTGTATGAGGTGCTTTTCAGACTCAGAGCTGCCTGAATGTATACTTTATCATCCTGGAAGAATTTAAAATCAAAAGCAGACATTTTTAACCTTATTCCTATATGCAGTTTCACATATGGTTTTCATTGTTCCTCTCACTCTGTATCTATTTGTTCAGGCTGAGTATAAGGAACTGAGAAGAGGAAAAGAAAAATAAATGAGAAAAAAAAGATCATAGGGAAAATAGTAAAAATAAAATTTTCTAAACTTCAGAATTTATGTAATATATTGAAAATATGCACCTCTAAAATACAAGCTTAAGAAAACATACCTTTGTAGTTCTAAGTTTTTCAAACACTTGCATACAGGTCTTGGTAAAGATCTAGTAGAAACTGAAAAGAGGAGTCCAGTTTAAAGTCAGTTAGACAAAACTTAACATTGTTAATTGTGTTTTTAAAATGCACATTAAAAAAATCCCTTTAATTTGTGTATCTCTTCCATAATTATTTTATGAATTGCCACCTATCTCTTCTCATTACAAGAGAAACAAAAAGCAAAAAAGAAATAGAAGACAAGCAACATAGTTATTTTCCCTATCCATTTTTTTGCAGCTTATGTTATATCCCAATATACTTATTTTTGAAAATAATATTCCATACATATTTTTGATTACTCACACACATCAAAATTAGGATTTATAGAGAATATGCTAAACTCAGATATGCTAAAGATTATCAGTTATCGGTTAAATTATCAGTTATCAGAAAGTTTACTAACAAAAGAGAAGTAATTTCTAAAAAGCTTTAAAGAACAGTCACACATCCCTAACCAAAAAAAAAAAAAAAAAATTGTTTTGAGTACACATCTCCTATTCATGAATGTTTATTTTTATAAATTATAAGTATCACTATACTAATATAATTTATTATTATAATTATCATATATGTTAAATACACTAACAGAAATTTAAAGTAAAATAAACATATCCAGGGGTTCTACTATGTTCTTCCTGAACTTCAATATAGGATGCAGAATTTACAAAATGTTGCTATTATACAAGGTGTAATTCTCTCTCTCCCATCTCTCTCACGGAACTACAATTAAATCTAGAGAAAAGCCAGTAATATATATGACAACTAAGAGATATCCAAGGCAAAAACATCACTGGTCTCACAAAAGGGTGGTTCAAGACTTGCAAGGAGAGCAGATCAAGGTGTGGGTAAATCATCAGAAATCCATTGTATTAGAAACATGTGCACACTCAGAGTTGAGAATTATAGAGATCTTGAAAATCATCTAGTCTAGTGATTTCTAAACTTTTTTTTAAGCAAAGAAATTATTTTTCCCCCAAATAAACTCTTTAGCAGATGGCCAATACAAAAGATGTATACAAGCAGAGTTGCTCTACATAATGTGGCTTCAAGTCTGAGGCTCTACCTACTCTCTCTTCCTCCTCTTCTCCTCCTCTAGGGATATATTTTGAAAACTACATGCTCACATTGCCATTTTGGCAATGAGGCTCCCAGGCTGGAGATGGAACAAGCCATGTCAAGACAATGTAATAAAGTAGCGAAATTATTCATCCCGGGTGCTTGTCTATCTTCCCTTTGGATACCCCTGTCTTGTTTTCATAGACTGGCTTCCCCGCATATCCCAATCTGATCTCAGTTGTAAATGTAAATACTTAAACTATGGTCTGATAGGATTTAAGGTAATGTTTGCTTCTAGGTTTTGGTAAAATAATGAATACTTATTTTCTCTTCAAAATATATATTTTCCAACTTGAAATTTTTAATGATTCAAGCAGTCAGCCATGTTGATACGCAAATATTTTGCATAAAGGAGAAGGATCCAGTGCATCTCAAACATAAGATTTCAGGAGGTAACCAAAACCTCAGAAATCAGGGTAAATAATATTTTAATGTAACATTTTTATGAATTTGAATTAGTGTAAAAAATCCATGATAAACAAAATAACCAAATTTTAAATAAAGATTTGAACCTGCACTTGTACAACTCAGCCCCTTGTACCTCACTGTAATGCTAAACCTAGTCTAGTGACTTCTCTGAAAGAATGAAGTACAAATATAAAAATGATATTAGATTAGTTGTGTTATGTAAATGCCTGCCTCTATAATACCTAGGATTGTGGAAGGAGGAAAAAAAAAATGTAGTTTGGAGAACAAAGTCCAGTCAAGGTGCGTGATCTTTAGACATAGATCTTTACACCTCAGTCTATAGGACTGAAAATGAGGTTATGCTGTTTGGAAACAAATAAGCAACTAGAGAACTATAACACACGAGGTAATACTTAGCCCATTTGTTTGTATTTAAGCTGTGTTACAATTTCAGTGAGCTACTAAATCTAGTTATAGTTACTTCAATAAGCATTCTTTTCCACATTTGTTTTGTTTTTAAAGGCAAATCATAGTTCTAAAATGTGCAAAAACCTGAAAGTTCAAAATGTCAGGTGAACATCATCTGACTCCTAAAATCAAATTAACCACTTTACCTGCACGACCTAGTTTTAAAAAGCTTTCTTAAGATGCATTTAACCTCTCAAGCATTAAAGTGGTGAAAACCACTATCAAAAGATGAATCAATGTGACAATAGAGAGCATGGACATTCCTGAGGATGTTTTCTATCTGTCCACAGAACTCACATAAACTAACTTAGGAAAACAAATGATTCTTTGCCTTCTCCTTTATGCATATAGTATGTACTCAGCACATATTTACTGGATAAGTAAATAAATTAATGAATAAACAAAAGTTTAAAAAAGACTGGAAAAGGTAGAAAAGGAATAGATTGTAAAGAGATTTGAAGCAGAGACTTTATGCTATGAACTACTGAGCAGAGGTTTAAAAAGAGGAAAACAGAAAACAAAAAAAAAGTAGCTCTTTAAAAGAAAGAATGGATGCATCGATAGTGAGCAAATAAAACAGTAAATCCAGCTATAAGTCTCCAGAAATAATCTTGGCATTGGGCAGTAAAGGCTGACCAAAGGGCAAAGACAATAAAATTAGAGAAAGGAAGGTATGGCAGAAACTGCTGCTTGGCTCCCAATAGTGCTTCTCTTCTTCTCTAAAAATAGAAAGTTTAGCTGGGTACATAGCTAAGGACCATATTACCAAGCCTCCCATGCTGCTAGATATGGCCATACAAGTGGATTTTGTCATTTAAACATGAGCTATATGCAGAAGTGATGTATTCTCTTTTTAGGTTGTACTCTTAAAGAGAGAGGGGTGTGGTTTCTCCCTCCTTTTTTCTTCTTTCTGAAGACTGGGCTGAAGCTATGGTGGTGAGCCATCATTCCTCAGGGGACAAGGACAATACCTTGGGAGGACAAAGCAACAAAATGGAATGAGCCTGCACGCATAACTTAGTCAAGCCATTATACCACCTCTGGACCATCTACCTCGGCTATACATAAGACAGAACTAAACTACATTGTGTTTTATCCACTGTTATTTTTGTATTTTGTTATAACCGCCCAACCAAGGTCTTAATACAGGTGAATATTAAAAAATTTTTTAAATGAAAAAATTCAGAAATGTGGTGATAGCTATAGTGAATGAAAAAGAGCAATGAGCTGAAACAATTACACAGTTTTATATTTAGAAAAGTAGGATAACAGAATGACTAACAAAATAACAGATGAGAAGGAGAGTTGGTAGAGTTTAAATGGTGGCGATATCAAAGGGATATGCACAGTAAGTAACTGGAACTATGGGCCGCGAACTCACAGAAGAGGAGAAAATTGAAAGTGGAACTTTCAGTTAATTTGTATAGTTTATATAGTTGAAAAGATGAAAATTGATAGAATCTCACAATAAAAGACGTCAGAGTACATAAAAAAAAATGAACGATAAGATATTCTCACAGAAAGCAGGAGGAGGAGGTAGTAATCAGCAAAGGGAGAAAAAACATTATCTTAAGAGAAGGGTGGTGATTGAAAACATGAATAGAATTAACCTTAATCCTCAATGACAAATAAATTTAAAAGGGATTTGATGTGGTCTAAACTTTTTAAATCTGTTTAAAGTTCTCATGAAAAATTAAAGCAATCATTTATTGAAATAGAAAAGCATTAATCAGAGTTCTGAACAAGTCAGGTCTAAATCATACTTTAGTTTCAATTAAATTTCCAGAATTCTCAGAGAGCAAAAAACAACAGGTACTTACATCATTTTTTCCTTTCTTTATTCTCACAATAGAGGAAGAATGAGGTGAGAGGAATAAAGGGAAGTTGAAGAAGTGTTTTGTTACTGTCCTCATCCTTTCAGAAGGTTGATGTTGATGAGAGGAAATGACAAAATGAAACAAAAACCTCCTCCTCAAATTTATTAAGTTACACTCAAAGATAAAGGGGAATCTAAATTTCATGTTTAAACATTGACGTTAATATAAGGCTGGCAAAATGGAAGTTATAAGCAGCAATTGTTTGGAAATCTGTATCATTTGTCGGAGACATTCTAATTACTTGAAGGTCACCAGCCTTCCAGAATATTCAGGCAACATTACCGTACCATGCCCTCCAAGAGTCCTTCCCCACCTGACCTTGGAAATCCAATCAGGAGGACATGTTTTTAGGAAGAAGACAGACCAAAGATTTATGATATTCATTCCACTGTCCACTTCAGATTGATTAAGCTCACTATATGGGCTTTTTCTTAAGATTATTTTCTCTCTAGCTTTAGACTGTAAAATGTACTTTTGAGTTACCCAAGGGACAACAGGGAAAATTCCAGGATTCTTTACCACTACGTGTTCATGAAACCAATCATACTAATTCACTTTGTATGAGAAATTGATATTCTCCTTTCATTTGAAGGGAAGTCTTAGTAATCTTTTCTTCTTCACATAGTGAGAATATTACTAAAGTCTTTAAGCTGCTTTGAGAATAGTTTTGTCCTTGTTTCTAGCATCATACTTGAGTTTCATAATCAATACTTTTTAAAGTTATTAGTACTGACTTGAATTTTAGAATTCCATGATTCCTCTTTTTTTTTCTCTCTCTCTACACATAATGACCAGACATCACTATACATTCCTCCAAGTAAATCAGGTGGGAAAGTCTGCCCTAAAATGATCTCTTCTTTATAATATTTGCAGAATACCTTAACAAAGGTTGCTGTGTTTCAGGGGAAAAAAAACTTTTCTTTCTTTCTTTCTTTTTTTTTTTTTAGTTAGTATAAGAGGAGAGTGTCCAAGTCTCAGGGTCTCAGGGGTGCAGACAAGAGGGATTGTGTTTCATGACACTTAGTATTCAACATGCAGAATTATCACATTTCAGCCCCATCTGGTCTGCCCATCTCCTCTGGTGTGGCTTGTGTGATTCTAAAATTCCTGACATTTAACATATAATCTGAAAGCCACTCTGGTCATTCAAGAAAGCCCTTTTCTCTACCCTTTTACTATGCGTCATGTAAAAACCACAAAACCAAAGCACCATATGAAAATTTATTATAAGCTACTCATTGCTTCTTTATGTTTACTTGCAAAGCTTTCAACAATATTAAACATCTTAGCCTATATTACTTTCTTGCCTATATCGTAATCCTCAAACACCAGGAAATCAGCTCATAAAGCTCAAATGTGTTCCATGGGACTCAAAACAGTTTAATAGGTATATCTGGGGCTAAAAAGAAAACTGTGAGGCATCACAGTTAATAAAGGAATTTTGATGTTAATTAAGAAAACAGAGTTAAAATTTTAAGTATTAACCTTTATACTGTTATATTCATACTAGCAAATTTAGACCTGGCATCTAAACATTTACGCTCACAAAGGAAAGTCAATGAAAACTATGTGATATAAGAAAGTGAATATACCAGGTTGTTGGGAGAGAAAGAAGCAAACAATTGCTGAGTGCTTATGATTTCCAGATGTCTTAAATACTCTCTCACTGAATCCTTACAAAAGCCCTCAGAAGTAAATAGTAATACCATTGGATGCCTAAGCAAGCCTGAGGTTATCAAAGAGACAGCATCAAGCAGTGTTAAGATTTGAACCCAGGTCTGTCTAACACAAAATCGTAATATTAGTGGTGCTTGACTACGTCAACCCATAGGAGCAGCAAAGAATACCTGTGTGGGAAAGTTGAGTTGATGAACTCTACTTTAGAGGTCATCTTGGATATGCCACATTTTTTTCAAAGTAGTTTTTTATAAGACACCTTAGTGGCATTATATTTTAACACCAGATGCTCCATTCCCTTTTCAAAGGAGGCTGATCTGTTTTTTAAAAAGCACAGCGATGTCCTTGAAGGCAGTTCAGGACTAGCATTAAATGTGTTGTCATCTTGCACATTTTCCAGCAGGTGATTTGACACACTCCCAGAGTACCAGGTAGGAGATGGGGGAGGTGTAAAACACAACCATATTAGATCCCCAATTGTAAAATTTGTTTTTGAAATAGATATTATTATATTATTATAGTGTGGTGCCTCTTTGGGTAAGGCAAGATGTTCTTATGAAATGGACATAACAACCTCTAACACAACAATAAACCCTTCACACTTTAGTTTCCCTCTGCACAGATAGCCTGGGGGAACTTTAAGAGCTTTTACAATGTTAACCTCAAGTCTGGTTAAGAGGCAGTGTCAACGGTGAGGACACTGGGAAAAGAAAGTCAGACAGTCATTAAGGTTTGAGCAGAGAACGCTAATGCTGGGAGAGATTCTAACACTAAAGACAGTATAATGCTACGCGCATGAGCATTGGAACCAGACTGGCTCCAGAACATAACAGCTATAACTTGGACAATTTCAGCCCAACTTTTCTTATTTATAATGTGGAAATAAAACTTCTGCCTCAGTGCTATGAAGATTAAATGAGACGATGTCTGAGAAATACTTAGTATAATGCCTAACACATAAAGTTTAATAAATAATAGTCATTATTAGGATGTTTTTTGTACTAAAGGAGAAACTGCACTTTAGAAGACTAAATGATTAGCACAAGATAATAGGTCATTTCTTTATTGGAGAGAAGTGAGTATAAACTCAGCTTCATCTAAAACCAAATTTCCTCTAAATAACCAATTACCAACACAGAATCAGAAAACATCTGTGAAATTTTCAAATGTACTTTAACTTTTTTTCATTAATAAAACTGACTTTATAGCAACTTTTTTTTCCTCTTCCCGACATCCATTTCTTTTCATAACTCTGTATGAATTCCTATGTGTTTTTGACCCTATTATTTTGGGAGGTTGAAGGTCTTCTTCTTGAATCTTTGTCATGATATTCTCAGTCGTTGCTATTTCTCTTGTAGTCTTAAAAATATATAAAAGAGAAATGTATTAGAGGAATCTTATTCAGAGGCATCTATCTTTGCTAACTATTTAACATGCTGGAGATTTAGATGCTTCTGTCTAAATAAGATACAGATTGTTAGTTTCAGCTTTTGGATAACATTAAGAAAAAATCTGAAATAGCATTTTTGAGATAAATTCATTCTTAAAGAGTCTTTCGAAGAGTGATCGTTGGGCACTATCTGTAAGAGCAATCTCTGGGAAGTAAACTAAGTTAAGATTTCATACTTAGCTCCTCAATAAAGACTTACTTAGTTCATCCATACAGATTTGGCTTACATGGAAATACTCATTTCTGATTTTCCTATTTATCTTCACTAAGGGATGCAGTTTAGCCTTGTTTCTGTTTACCATTGTCATTGTCATCATTTTGAGGATTTAAAAAACAATCCAGGTAAATGGGTCAACTAAAAAAAAAAAAGCTTCGCTTTTCTAATTCATGATCCTTTTAGAAATGCAGAGGTATTTATAGTAGGCCGTAAATGGCTTTAGATGAAGCTTAATTTATACTCACTTCCTTCCAATAAAGAAATGACCTGTTATCTCGTGCATCAAACTGTACAGACTGTGCACTTCACAACTACCATTTACACTGTTTTCCAAGGAACACTCATAGCTGAATTTAAAAACTGTTAATGTCGCTAAAGCCCAAATTTAGAATTAAAAAAAGTCTTAACGTACTTTTTACAGGAATGTATTTTTCCCTAGAGTATTATTTACCAGGCACACTAAATTCTTTACATTAAACACATTTGCTTTTTAGAGATGAATTAACTTATTTAGAGATGCTTTACTTTAAGATTCAAGGCAAAAGATTATGGATAAGGCAGAAAAAGAGACAAAACTCAACGAAAATATATTTAATGTCAAAATTATCTCCTTTGAGTTTGAGAATGACTACATATCTCATACTTAGGCTAGTGACATTCATTACTAGCTGAATTTACACCTCCTATAACAGCACCTTGTTCGTGTCAGGATTTATTTGACTCAGAGAAAAATGGCAGCTGCAGTGGTGATTCACTAAAACCAATTCTCAGTGAAACAGCTGCTGCTGAAAGCTGTGCTTCACACATCAATCATTCGCTGATTGTTGCATCTAGTTCAGTCACATCATCTGTTCACTCTATTCATTTTGTGGTTGTTGAAATTTAGATTACAGTATTACTGTTGTCGTATCATGCTGCATTAGTTGAAGCAACATCATCTTGTGGACCCTCTAATATGAGAAAATCCACATAATAGTGAAAATACAACCATTTTTTGTGAAACAGGTGGCAAAAAGAGCGTTCATTCTAAATGCTAACAGAATAAATGATTTTTCAGGAGAATGATTCCACTTACCTCTGTGTTTCTCTTGGGAATTGGCCTTAATCAGTCACAACCTAGCAATATCACAAATACCAGATTTGGTGTTATGGGTTGAATTGTGTCCCAAAAAGATATGTTGAAGTCCTAACCCCCAGTATCCATAAATTTGATATTATTTGGATTAGAATCTTTGCATATATAACCAAGTTAAGATGAGGTCATAAAGGAGTAGGGTAGGCCCTTAATCAAATATGACTGGTACCTTATAAAAAGAGGGAAGACAATATGAAGACAGAGATACCCAGGAAGAATGTCATATGAAGATGGAGGTATAGATTAGAATAATGCTTCTATAAGCCAAGAAATACCTGGG
>NW_006494612.1:14304683-14326004 GCF_000325575.1 Pteropus alecto | reverse complement strand
CTAGAGGCTTTGGAGGGGAGCATACCTCTGCCAACACTTTGGTTTCAGACTTTTAACATCAAAGCTATAAAGAATAAATTTCTGTTGTTTTAAGCCACCTGGTTTGTGGTACTTTGTATGGCAGCCCTCTGGAGGTATCCATTTGACAATAATGAAGAAGTATCAGCAGTTCCTTGGAGATCATGGGTATAAACTGTGTTGACCTAGAGAACCATAATGACTGAATAGGCTCTTCTTTCAGGCCACATTTACTCAGATTAGAGACTTTCCTTGAATTAGAGCATCCTTAAGTATGTAAATAATTCCTAAGATAAGAAAAATCAGGATCAGATTAATAGATTTTAGGTTAAAATAAAAATACATGAAATGGCTTGAGTTGAACCAAATAGTCTATAACAGCTTGTATTTCTAGGGCTTCCTGGTGCTCTCTCATGACCTGTTGCTGTTAACGGACAGAAGGAAAAGCAAGTCAGCCAGTCATTAAGCCACCACCACATTTATTCACGCCCAGTATTTCTAACACACTCAAAAGAACAAAGAGATGTATTAGAATCACTAAGATACCTATTTCCATGAAGTTTTTTAAATTAAGAGGGAGTACAAAAGAAATGATACACTCAGGATAAGGGAAACATAAGAAAGAGGCTTAAGGTACTGAGCCATTAAACTAAACCTTCATGATTCTTTGCTTAACCTTTTCTCTTGGAAGGCCACAATACATAGAAGCTACACTCAGACATCCTTGAGTTAGGCCAGCTCTGCCACTGACTAGCTCTGTGTCTTTCAGCAAGTTATATACTCACTTTAAATTTCAATTCACTCATTAGTAAATGAGACTAATAATTCCACCAATTTTATAAAGAAAGCATTTGGTTATTATTAGCAATTATTGTCATTATTAATCTCAATGCCATTTCACTCATGGAAGAGATGTTCCTCTACACCTCTGCTTTCTGTTTTTAAACCAGAAAGAAATAAAGTCACCTGCAAAATAGGTCAGCTTTAAAAAGTACCCATAGTGCCATAGCCTCACTCTGACTATGCAAATAGACAAAAAAGAGTAAATCTTTTGCAAACGTTACTGATAAGAATCTTTCTAAAATGTTCTAATCCCTTTCTCCTATTTGGTAAACAGAAGATACTGGACATGACAGTATCTTTTTAATTGTTGAGTCTCTTGACATTTTTGATAATTATTATTCTGAAAATCAAATATTATTAGAATGATCTTTCTTACATAATACTTTAAACTAATAAATATACTAAAACAGCATTTTATAATGTATAAAGCAGGCTCAGAGTGCTGAATCTATACCTTTATAATGTCATCCTATTCTTTTGCTTCATTTTGTTTCATCTTCCATATGTAAAATTGTAAAGATCTAAAAATCCAGCTTTCATGCCCTAAGTCTTTTCTTCTCAAACTAAAATAAATATCAACTATACATAATTTGATATTTTCAAAACTTTTTCCAAGCTTGTTAAGTAGTTAAATTTTTGAACCTTAATAGATATTTACTTTTAAGGCTAACAAATTTCATATTGTTAGCTTCAGTTCATCAGTCTGGTCTGAGATAAGTAACAATTCCACAAATCTTGTCCATTCCAGTCTTGCGCCATCAACAGAATTGAAAAAATGCCTTCTAATATTAAACAAAGCTCTACCAAGAACAATACTATGGAGAATGTCACTAGAGATTTTCCTTTACCTTGGAGTGGGTCCATTCAAGAAAGAAAGGTAGATTTTATAAATGGATTTTGGATCTGGTTAAGATGTCAATATTTCCCAAATTGATCTATAAATTTGAACAGAAGCCCCATCAAAATCCCAGCTTGCTTTTCTTCAGAAATTGACAAACTGATTCTAAAATTCAACTGGAATGTAAGAAACATAAAATAGCCAAAACAATCTTTAAAACTAACAAAGTTGTAAAACTCATATATCTTGATTTCAAAACTCACTACAAAGTTATGGTAATCAGACAGTGTGATACTGACATAAGGATATACATGTAGATCAATGGAATAAAATTGAGAATCTAGAAAAAAAAATATACTTATAACCAATTGATCTTCAACAAGAGTGCCATGACAAGTCAGTGGGAAAAAATAGTCTTTTCAACAAAAGGTGCAGGCAACTGGATATCCAGGTGCAAAAAAAAAAAAAAAAAAAGGGAAAAGGTTATCCTAACAAGTGGAGAAACTATTTGCCAATCATATGTATGATAAATGACTTGAATCTAGAGTATATAAGAGCTACTATAATTAAATAGTAAAGGATAAATAAACCAATTTAGAAAATGGGCAATGAATATTAAATATATTTCTCCAAAGAAGGTATGTGAATGGTTAATAAGTACATGAAAAGATGTGCAACTTCATTAGACATTAGGAAAATGTAAATTAAAACCACAATGAACTACCATTTCCCACCCACCAGGATGGTTATAATTTTTTTTAAAAAAGTGATAAATGTTGGCAAGGATATGGAGAAACTGAAAGCCTCATTCAATGCTGGTTATAATATAATCTCACTTTTTATGTGGGATATAAATCTGAAAGCAACAAATGAACAAGACAAATAAACAGAGACTCATGGACACAGACAACAGTTTAGTGGTTAACAAAGGGGAAGGGAGGAGGTAGATAAAGCAGGGTCAAATATATGGTGACAGAAATTTAACTTTGGGTGATGAACACACAATGCAATATATAGATAACGTATTATAGAATTCGACACTTGAAATCTATATACTTTTATTAACCAATGTCACCCCAATAAATTTAATTTAAAAAATGAATGAAAAATGATGCAGCCTTGTTGGAAAATAGTTTGCCAGTTCCTCAGATTGTTAAACACAGAGTTACTATATGACCAAGCCATTCTACTCCTAGGTATATACTCAAACGTCCCTCATTTGATGAACATATAAATAAAATGCTGTGTATACTTACAACATAATATTACTTGGCAATAAAAAGGAATGAGCACTAATATGTGCTACAACATGGATGAACCTTAAAACCATTATATTAATGAAAGAAAAACACAGGTATGGTTCCATTTATATAAAATGTCCAAAATATTCAAATTTATAGAGACAACGTAAATTTGTGGTTTCCTGGGGCTGGTGGGGTGGTGGTTTGGGGAGAATTAGGGAGTCACAGCCAATGGCTTTGGGGTTTCTCTTTGTGGTGATAAAAATGATCTAAAGTTGATTATAGTGATGGAGCTGAATATGCTAGGAACCATTAAAGTGTATACTTTAAATGGATGACTTTTATAGTATGTGAGTTATATGTCAATAAAGATATTTTTTAAACATTAAATAAATTTACTGCAAAACATCCTTAGAGGATGTTGAAGTTCAGTGTGAATATCTGGAGGTTGGGAACTAATGTGCAATATGCTAATCAAATTATCCATAGAGTCATTTATTCATAAAGCATTTTGAAAAACACTTTGACTGCAGATCTCAACTTGAGCTTTTCTCTTTCTTCTAAACACAGATTGTAGAATTAGAATGCCAGCATGTTACTTTTAACATATCTTATATATATTCTACTTCTTGTCATTCTAAAATATAAGAAATGTCTATGTATGAATATTCAATCCATAAATATAAAAGCTTTGTATATAGGAAGGTTTATTAAATGGATGAGTTTTTTAGATATATAGTAATATTGATTGCAGGAATACGTCAATCACTGAAATTTTCTCCTCTATTTACATCTCAGTTCCAAATCTGTTACCTGAAGAAGCTGCACATTTCTATATGAAAACATGCTCTCCTTGACCACTTAACAATAGACACAATCATCCTTTGGACCATAAAATGTCATGGAAAGGGAACTGGCTTATCTCATTCTGATCAAGAATATGTGCTTAATGTAACAGGAATATTTTAGTGTAAATAACCATACGCTTATTAAATTCCAAGATATTCATACCTTTTATGCTTTCCAGTGATTACCATTCTAAACATATAGTAAGCTCTCTTGAACATGAAGTCTAAGCAAGGAGGATATGACTGTGTCTGTGGTTTAGTTTCTAAGAGAAGAACAGACCTGAGCTATAGAATTCTAGAGTTGGAAGGAGCCTTAAAGAAGAATACATTTATCTCTTTAATCTCAAATCTCTCATTTCAGAACTGAGCCCCTATATGCCATAGTCTCTGAATGAGTTGCCAAGATGAAGAGCAGAGACAGAATCAGAACCCAAGTCTTCTGAGATCCTCTCCAGTGTTCTTTTTACCACATCACATTGTCTTTCAGCAAGGCAACATGGGCTTCTTCGCTCTTGACCATGTTGTCAACAACAATAAAAATGCATACACATGTGATAAACCCATTATGTTTTGTAGGGCTTTTCTCACGTATGTCAGAATCATCTAGGCTCTGCTGTGTTCAGAAAACACCTGCAAATGATTCAGTGCTTAGTTTTCTCATTCATCCAGATATTTGTTTGACATTTACAACTCATTTATAAAGGCAAACAAAAATAGATAATTAATTTTCATGTCTTTTCAGAATATTTTAGTATCATGCTGCACAGGCCAAGTGTTTTCATTTTTTCTTTTTTGTTGTGCAGATCTTTCTACTGTTGACTCTCATTCTCTATGTCTTTTTATACAAAAGATTTTTGGTTTTGACTTTTTTCTTTGTGTCCTTTAAAGATAGCATAAGCAGAAATCTCTCAGCTAATAGATTTACAAATTACTTCACTTATGCAATTACAAATTCTCCTCTTGCTACTTCATTAAATTAATGCTAGTCACATACATAGACAACTTTACCTCCAAAGAGTTTGAGACTGAGAGTTTACTAAATTAGAATTTCAAATGTTAGTTAAGAATATGCCTCCCTTCAAACAGTGAAATCCTTGCCATGAGCCTTAGGGATGACAGAATAATATTTTTCTTTACTAAGTTAAAACTTCCCCAGTGCTCGTGTGAGAGAAAAAAAAATGAAGTACCTAAAGATAAATGAGGTAACAACCAAATAGTCTTGCAGGATAATTTCAGACGTAGTTCAATTTATGAATAGAATCATGATTCACAATGTCTTTTAAAAGCATAATTAAATTTTGCATCATATTTGAGAGAAACAGCATGGTAAGGGCTGAATATTCCTAATGCTAATATTTTTGAAAATATATATTAATGCTCTAGGTAAAAATTTAAGAATACATTAAAGTGTATTTTATGTGTGTATATAAAGCCTCATTAATCTTATTATGTAAATTGAGAGTAAATAAAATTTTAACAAGAGATCTTCAAACTTGTCAAAAAATTATTTTAAAGTATTTAGAAGTAACCATTTCCATGTAAATAATATGACTTTTATTTGGTAAAGTCTAGCTTTTGTTCCTCATGAAAAAATTGTTTTGATTAAAGATATTAAAGAATTGAAGCCTACTGTTGAATGTTATTATAAAATATTAGTTCCATTAGGCTATGATTCTGTTGTATTAAACACTATGTCTCCAGTATCTAGAAGAGTGCCAGGTAGATGCTTCATAAAAATTTGTCAAGTGAATGCTAAATAAATGAATAACTATCATTGCTAACATAAACATCTAACATACCAAGTGCTTCAAATGTGCCAGGAACTATACTAAACTCTCTATTTTGTTGCTTTTTATCCTCAAACAGCCCTGTTGGAGAGGAACCACTATCATCTCCATCTTACAGATGAAACTAAGTTCAATAAAGCTAATACCCAAGGTTGCCTTTTTTAGAAAGTTTGGGGATTTAAGTCCAGGTACCCCTGACTGTAGAGCCTGAGCTTAATTCCTACTCTACAATAATAGTACCAATTATACTAGCAACGATATGATGATGATGATAATGATGATGATAATAATAATAATAACAACAATAATAATAATAATAACAATAATAATATTGTTGAGCCATGCCTGTGTTCTATAGCTGGTTTTAAGTCTTCATATTTATTAACTCTTCTCATCTTCAAAACAATCTTATAAATCAGACACTACTACCCCCAATTTACAAATGAGCACAAAGTTATGTTATTCTGGTTTTCCCTCAATTACTTCCAATTATTAGGCTTGTTTTTATGATTGCCATTTTTGAGTAATAAGCCAAAGAAGAAAGTATTATGGTCTTCTCTACATACTTTGTTCTAAGTCTTGCTTCTGGTAGAACCCTGGCTAAGCCATAAACATATAATAAAAATAACTTCTATTGAGCAACTGAAATATGCTAGGCAACTACCATGAATTATTATGTAATCCTCCTAACATTCTCAAGATAGATATGATTATCCTCATTTCATTGATGAGAAAACTAAAGCTGGGAAAGCTTGCCCAAGCCACAAGCTGGTTAGTGCCAGGGTTAAAATTCAAGCTCAGATTTGAGTCCAGTCCAAACATACTAACCTATTACTATTGGTACTTCTCATTTTCTGGAGATAAAGATTTTCCTAGACCTTTGGTAAATTAGAATTAACCCACTCCTGAACCTGCTCCTTAAAAGTAGCCTCTTCTCTACTGAACCCTGCCACTGTGGTTTCAATGGCACATCAAAGCAATAAAGACAGAAGGGGCACATATCACTGGGGTTATTTTCAATAGAGGACCTAGAGTAGTTCCTGGACAAGAAATCCATTAATGATTACCTGGTTTATTTTCACTCCATCTTCTTATAGAATATAAACCCTTCCATTTCCCTTTAGTAATGTTAGTGCTGTATGGTTACAATACTGCATTTTTCCTATTTTATCATATCCAAAGTTGACCAAATCCAGTAATTCCCACAACTTTTCTGAGATCATACACTCTTTATTTTGTGATGATGGGTAGAAGCAAAGACACAATTAGAATAAATGTTGAGAACTTATTTCCCTAATGAAGAGACCGGGGTTTCCTCCAGATACTTGTCTTCCTTCAGTGACCTCTGGATGTGGCAGACAGTGATGGTCCTGGTCCTGAGTTAGGTCTGCCCTCACTAAGAACGTGAAGTTCTTCCCTGGCCTTAATTTAGAAAGAGTTCTGCACAGAGAGGGTTCCTACTACTAAGGAAAAGTCAGGCTTGAACTCAACCTTGTTATACTTCCATAGTGATGTGCACATTGCATCATGAGAGCAATAATTGCAAGTTAGAAAAAAAAGGTAAAATAAGAGTATAAATGAATGAAGGCAATTAATGAGAAGTTAAAAGTCAGGCAATTGGATTTATTGCATCTTAAGGATAATATTTAAGTCACAATCTTAAAGCATTCAGCGAACTAAACCAATACATTTCCTACTCCATTTTAGAGGATAATGTGACCAAAAACATATATATTATTACTTTTCTGAATTTGTAAATTGAATCTGATTTATCATTTATTAAGGATCACTCAATTATCATAATTATATAGTTATAATAATATAATTATATAGTACCCACATGTGCAGATGTTGTCAAGGCATAATAATAAAAGACTTCACCCAAACCACTTTTGCAGATATTATATCTACTATTTCCTACTAATTAGTACAAAACCAATTTATTTCAAAAACATTTTAGAGACCTTCAGAAGATTAAAAGTACATAATATTTCTAATTATACTCAATTAGTTAGCTAAGGATCCTGGCAGGTTTTTCTTTGAAATTTATATAAAAGATTGTAAATTTAATTTTAATGTATGTCCTAATCAGCATGATGTAAAGAGCTTAATCCAGAGATTCAAGTCAATAGCACTGAACAAGAATTTGTGAGTATTTCTTTAGAGTTATCCTACACACCACCACATATCTGTTATTTGATAAAGCCTTAGCTTTAGTTATATTCCTTCATTGCTCTAGCAAGAGCTTCAAGATTCCTGCATCTGTGAAGCTGTAGTGAGAGGGGTATGAGTACTTTGAGAGGTGAGTGAAAGCCAACATTTAAATCGAATTACTCCCTAATCTTTCAAAACTTAGAAACACACAGCTAAAAAGAACTCAATAAATATCAATAGTTTTCTGAAAACATCAATATAAAAAAGATCCCACACAGCTCTTGCTTAACTATGATCAAAAAGAAAGCAGCCTTCAGCTATCCCCCAAATAAGAGAGACAATCCAAATACTTTTATAATCATTCACTCACAAATTCCCCCACTGATTCTACATATTACCCTGAACACTAAAGCTAAATTAGCTCCAAAAATCATCTTAACATCAGTCATTGATGTCAATAATAAGTAACTAATGACATAAACATAAATCATGATACTAAATTATGATGAACAGCTGCATTTTGGGTGCAAATAATCACCAATTGTAAGCCAATTGAATAACCACTCTGGAAAAAACCCACAAATATTTATGAGCATTTTGGTGATGTTCATGAGAGCTCAAAGGAATAAAGAGACAAGAGCAGCAATTTTAGTCTCAAGGTGAAAAAAGGGGAAAGCCAAGAGAAACCAACTGAAAGCTTTCATTGCCACTCATTCATTTAACAAATATGTATTGAACAATTAGAAGCTAGTGTGTGGATAAGGGAGTAAGTAACATGGTAAACAAGAAAGACAAAATCCTAAAGACTAAGAGAGATTATAAAACATATAAAAATAATCAAATACATAATTTACAGTTTTAATCAGAGCTATGAAGGGGAAAAATAGGTTGTTAAAGAATTATGAGAACTCAAGGGTGTTCCAAATTAGATGAAGAGATCTGAGGCATCCTCTCTGAAGAGGGAACCCAGGGGAGCTGCACATGACAAAGTGTGCCTTGGAGCAAACATGTGGATTGCCCATCACCTTGTCTTTATTGATAAAGTGATTTTCTTTTACCGACATGCCAGCTCTGCCTATACACCCTCAGTCCCACATCTACAATTTAGGGATGTCTTCGTTTCCCTTTCTTCTACTCGCAGGAGTCCCAAGTTCTCCATCAAGCTCCTTGCCCCCTCACTCCTCCCTGCTGGGCTTCTCACTGGCTGTCTAAATCTATAACTCAGTAGTCCTTCTGTATTACGGGGCTAGGGTCAGAAGGGTGAGAACCAGCTAACTGACACGTATGGGGACAATGATAAATTAGTTTGGTTTAGAAGCTTTTCGTGAGGTTATAGGAGTAATTTCTTACTATAATAGCTAAGCAAATTTATTTTTCTCAAATTCAAAAACTATATTTAAAATCTATTCAAGTAAACAAAATTCATTTGATTCCCTATACATTGATTCTTTCCAATTATTTAGAAATATGCTTAAAGTTTTTGTGTTCATTTTACCTAAAATAAAAATGAAATTTATGCTATTGCTATTCTAAAAAGAGGCAACTAGCTGTCGGTGAGTTGATCATGGTGTCCCTGGAAAATAAATAGATGTACAATTTAAAAATTTCTTACTTGATCTGTATAAGCATAAGAGTGTTAGATCTAGTGAACGGATGTCTATTTTGAATCATTGAAACAGTCATAACTTCTCAGTCAATTCCTAGTCTTAACCTAGTTTACAGACCCAGAGGCCCTTGAATGATGGGGTAGCTAGCTCCACTTGAGAACCTGCTATACTGTCAAAAATTCATATTGCTGATCTTTCTCCCAGCCTTCTCCAAAAGAACTTACAACCATTTATTAGGGCAACTATGAACTGGGGAAAGGAAAATAATCACTCTTCAAAGATTACTGGACACTGGCTTTGAAGTGACACTAATATCAGGAGACTCAAAATGTCACTTGGTCCACCAGTCAGAATAGGGACTTATAGAAGTCAAATGATCAGTGGAGTTTTAACTCAGGTTTGTCTCACAGTGGGTCCAATGGGTCCCTGAACCCATTCTGTAGCTATTTCCCTAGTCCTGGAATGCATAATTGGAATAAATATATTTAGCAACTGGCAGAATCTTTACATTGTGGTAGGAATAGCCAAGTGGAACCACTAGAACTGTCTCTGCTTAGAAAAATAGTAACCAAAAGCAAAACTGCATTCCTGGATGGATATCAAAGGTTAGTGTCATGATCAAGGACTTAAAGAATGCAGGAATGGTGATTCCCACCACATCCGCCTTTAACTCATCTATTTGTCCTGTGCAGAGCTCTCTGCCTCAGTGAAATTTCAAAGGGCTCTAGTGATATGGAGCATGTGGACATACTCTTCCTAAGATGAAGGTTAAGCTATTGCATCTGGCCTTCCTACAACCAAAAGAAAAGCCACAGTACCTAATGGGCCTCACTAGATTTGAGAAGCAACATATTCTTCATGTGGATGAGCTACTCTGGCCCACTTACTGAGTGTCCCAAAGAGCTGCTAGTTTTGAGTGAGGCCAGAACAAGAGAATGTTCTGCAACAGGTTCAGGCTGCTTTGTAGATGATCCAGCAGATTCTATAGTACTTGAAGGGCCAGTGGCAGAATAGAGATGCTGTTTGGAGGCTCTGTCAGGCCCCTATAGGTAAATCACAGTGCAAACCCTGAGGCCTTTAGAACAAAGCCCTACCTTCCTCTGCCCATAACTACTCTCCTTTTGAAAAACAGCTTTTGGCTTGCTACTGGACCTTAATAGAAAATAAATTCCTAACTACAGGCTACCAAGACCTGGGATGCCCCACACGAACTAGATGTCTGACCCACCAAGCCATATAACTGGGTCTGTACAACTGTACTCCAATATCAACTAGAAGAGATATATATGAGATTGGGCTCAAGCAGGCCCTGAAGGCAAAAGTAAATTGCATGAGGAAGTGGCCTAAATGCCCTTGGCCTCTTCTCTTACTTCATTACCTTCTCTCTACAAGCCCATACCTATCGTCTCATGGGGAGTTCCTTAAAACTAGTTGACCAAGGAAGTGAAAACTTGAGCCTGGTTTACAGATGATTCCCAGCACATACAGGCACTACCTGGAAGTAGACAGCTGTTGCACTCTAGCCCCTTTCTAATACATCTATGAAGGATGAATAGTGAAAGGAGATTCTCCCAGGGGGCAGAACTTTGAACAGTGCTGCTAGGTGTTCATTTGACTGAAAGGAGAAATGGCCAGAGGTACAAAACTGTACTGACTTATAGGCTGTGGTCAATGATTTGACTGGATGGTCAGTAATTTGGAAAGAAAATAATTAGAAAATTGGTGACAAGGACATTTGGGGAAGAGATATATAAATAAATCCTTCTTAATAGGCAAAGGACGTAAAGATATCTGTGTCCTATGTAGATGCTCACCAAAGGGTCACCTCAGCAGAGGAAGATTTTAATAATCAAATGGATAGGATGACCTATTTTGTGTATACTGTGCCTTTTCTCCAGCCACTGCTGTAATTGCTCAATGAGCACAGAAATGATGGCCATGATGACAGAGATGAAGATATACATGGTCTCAGTAACATGAAATTGCTCTCACCAAAGCCTACCTGAGTACACCCGCTGCTGAGTGCACAATCTGCCAGCAGCAGATACAACCCTGAGTTTCCGATATGGCACCATCCCCCAGGGTGATCAGCCAGCTATCTGGTGGCAGATGATTAGACCAAAATGCTTTCATCATGGAAGAAACAAAGCTTTATCCTTTCTATAATAGACACTCTGGATATAGATTTGCTTTTCCTACATGCAATATTTCTGCCAAAACTATTATCTATGAATTTGCAGAATGCTCTATTCATCATTATGATATTCTATATAGCATTGCTTCTGATCAAGAAGCTCATTTCACACTCATAAAAATCTAGTAATGCTCATTCACTGGTATTACCACATTCTCCTACTCCCTCAAAAATGGGCCTCTGAATGTCAGGCTCCAGTCTCAACCCCATCCCTGGGCTCCCATTATTTGTGATCATCATACCTCTCTGTTTATTTGCCTGGATATCTATCACCTGCTTCCAGACTCTGTGTCACCATGGCCCGCCCATCTGCTGAGATACCATCTGTTATACTTTGCTGGTCTTCCTGGACTCCTACTCCCTGCCTGTCAGGACTACCTCCACCTAATGTCATCATCATTCTCTCGAAATAATAAGCCCACTAGCCTGGCTGGACTTTTTCCCATCAGCTGAAATGAGTTCCAATTTCAATGGCCTCATTCATGCTGGTAGACATGTCCTGTCTTTAACAAACAAACTAATCCATCCTTTACCACCAAGCTCTTATTCTGATGTTAGACTGCTCTATGCCTTACAAAATATTTCTATTTAATAAGTTTAAACCTCAATTAAAAGAGACTGTGAATTGTTTAACAAAGAGTTATGGGCATGTGATAAATCTAAAAAGATAAAAGTCATGTACCAACCTGTAATAAAGAAACCTGATAAACAATGGAATATTTTCACTGACACTACAGAAGTAAAAAGCTATCACAAAATTGTTTTCCAAACAGCCTGCCATCCAATAGCATATTTTTAGAGACAAAAATTGAAAAATGAATTAAATGATATTAACTCTTTAGAAGGTAAACAAAATGTCTACACAACGTGAAAACAAGTTCTAAGCTTAGTTATTAGGGACTGTTGGAGTCTACACAGCTATGAGATACTGTATATAGATATTTTTATATTCTTTAGTTATACATATGTGCCTTAATTTAAAACAAATGACAAAAAATCATCAATTGTTGACCATATAGCTACTAACACTCTGCATAGAAGAAATGTTTTCACCAGCATAAGTTTAATAAGTCAAAGGTATGTTGAAAAAAAGACAAGAAACAGAAACTTAAAATGATGCAATATTCAAACTGGATTCTTGTAGACATCAAATTCAGTGAAATCCAATCACATAAAAATTTTATTAATCAAGCATATAGGCACTATTCTAAGTGCTTTACAAATATCAATAGATTTAATCTTCTTAACTTTTTAAGATGGGTACTTTGTTAGTTCCATTTTATAGACGAAAACCCTGAGACAGAGAGTTTAAGTAATTTATCCGAGGACAAACAGCTAATAAATGGCACAAGTGGGACTCAACTATGGCAGTCAATGATTTAATCCTCTGCACCGTGCTGAACTTCTGAATGGCTGACTTACTAAGATTCATGTAGCTAGATAGTGGCAAAGCAAGGTATGGAATAGAGATTAGACTTCCAACGTTCAATGCTCTTTCCACCAAATCTTTTGTGATGTTAAAATGTTCACCTAGTATCACAAAGAATATGAAATTCCCTATGATGGGCTAATTAATTGCCATAAACAAAACAGCCAAAGAATTATTATAATGTACTATTAAAATTACAACTTGATGTGATGTGATTAAGCTATGATAGATATTTAAATACTTAAAACAGACTCCACAGACTAACATATACAATAATTTTAAATTAAGTAGATCATTTCGGGTGACCCGCTAGCAGTCAACTCACAAAGTTGAGCCATATTTCACATGACATACAAATAACATAACCACAAACTAAACTAAACCAAAGCGGAACCTTCACAGATAGTCAATGTGGATATGACTTTGAGGGACACCATTCTTTTAGCTATTCTGCAGCAGCCATGCCCATACATGTGGAACTGTTAGGCACTGAAGACTTTAATAATAATCAGCAGTTAAAGTATTCATGATGTCTACTAGCAATTTGAAGATACATCATCTGAGACAAATAACAAAAATCAACTCATGTGTATCTTTTGGACAATGATTTCAACTTTTCTGAAGTTATATCCTTGACCTTTTTTAAGGGTTGTATTAAAAACACAACCATAAGCACTTATATTTCCCTATAAATGGATTTTTATTTCTCAGGACTACAGTTACAATTTCTGTGCTATTTACAAGGTAGGATAAGAGGCTAACATTAAATCAATAACCTATAAATTAGGATTTTATAGGCTGAACTTGTTTATAAAACAAACTACCATAATTTTATTAAGAACATAATTTTATAAAGCTTGGTACATAACACATGCTAAATCTTTACTTTCGATGTATCATTTATCTTATATAGGAGACTTTAGCAATTAAATTAATTTTCAGCAGATAGTTAATACTGGTTTTCTACTGCATAGAAGCAATGTTTTCACCAGCATAAGTTTAACAAGTTAAAGGTATGTTTATACATTTATCTTATAAATGTGTAAAACATCTTGGAAAAATGAAAAAAAAATTGAAACAGGGAAATTTAAAAACTATTTGCAAGCCTTTTAATCCTAGTTCTATTAGCTTAGAAGTTCAAAATAAAAAATGAAATGACGAATTATTTGTCCTAACTCCATGTACTATAAATGACATAACTGCAATACCACCTTGCTATGAAGAACATCTGAGATTGGGCCTAGTTAAAGGAAATTGCAGACCTGACCTGAAACTGAAACCCTTGGATAATTAATGAGTCAGTTCTCTGTCTCTCATATAATCTGGCACATCCAAACCTTGCAGAAACAGACATGTCGCATTCATTAACTAGCCAGCTGTTAACAATTCAACTAGGGCAAAACTAAGCTGACAAGTAACCATAAAAGAGATGACTTCTGATCCTCAATGAAACCTGATTTACCTGGCCGTATCCCACTACATTTTGGGATGGATAGGACAGAGTGCTTTATCCAATGGGCAGAGGCATTAATTAGGTTTAACTGGACAGGGAGGGAACAAGTATAAGGAAACAATGATGGATTAAAGTCATACTATAACTAGCCATTCTGAAGGTAGGATATCAGGCATTTCCCTGATGAAGTGGCTCTAAGAATCCATTATCTTACTTCTCTACATCTTTTTTAAACATAAGAAGCAGCATGATGAAAAGAACAATGGACTGGAAAGCTATATATCTTCTATATATTACTGCATGCAATTGTCTGCTTTTGAGATTTGGGCTGAGTATTTTTTTTTAAAGGCTGCCATTAAATTAGCTATGTAACCCAGAAAGTAATTTCACTCCCTTAGCCTAGTTTTCTTCACATGCAGGCTAATCCTCCATTGAGATTTGCCTAGGAAAATCTTAGTTTATTTACATTTTCCCCTGACTTCCCTGCTGGCTTAACTTTTGCTATTTTCAAAATGTCCCAGTGTTGCCAACATATAAAGATGTAAATTAGAATGATGTTTTTCCCTAACTCTTCCAGCAATAACATCCTGTCATCCATTGGCTCAATTCAGGAGTAGGGAAGCCCACCAAATATAAATAGTAAATGTCTTATCAAGGAAAATGCAAATTTCACCAGGGAGAGCAGAGCTAGAGCTAAATATAACTATATAGATCTCAAAAGCGCAGTATTATAAAAAGCTGTGCGATATTATTTTTGTAAATTTTAAAAACACAAACCAGGACTAAATATTGGAATAGTTACATAAATACATGGGTAAAAGTAAAAAATGGATTGGAACAATATACACTAATTTATAGATGATTCTAAAAGGAGACAACTAATTGTAGCATTTCATTTCTTTAAAAAGAAAGACTTTCAGCAAATATTACAAAATAAAATAAGTGTCAATTCTGAGGGGTGGGAGTTGATTTTATTTTTTGTTCTCTGTATTGTTAAATATTTCAATATATAAATATACTAATAAAAAAACAACATGGACTACCTAATGAAAGAGAAGATGAAGCTAATCAAAGATAGGACTGGAAAAGTGAGCATAGAGTATAATGGCTCATTTATCGCAGCTGGTAAGCATAACTTGCAGTCAACTACAGTCTGCTGAGTTGATGTTACAGGCAATTACTAATTGTTTTATTGGATCATATTGGCATAACCTGGCTGTTGCACAAACACCTGTGGTCCTTTTGACCTTCTTAATGGCTAATTCAAATTATTCAATGGTCAATACCAAAAACATGACTAAAACACAGGAACTGATTGCACAAAGATATTTAGTTACAACCAAAGCCCCAGCAACTTTTAAATTCATCCAAGTGCAAGAGCTGGCTCTCTTTGAACAGATCGTAACATATTGTCCAAGATCCTTTTTGATATGACAAATAGAGGTTGAGAATATTGGTTCCCTAACATAAATGACAGATTGAGCAAAAACAAACAAATAAACAAACAAACAACCAAATAGAGGTTGAGAATATTGGTTCCCTAACATAAGCGACAGATTGAGCAAAAACAAACAAACAAACAAACAAACAAACAACAATAAAAATCCTTCCAGCAACTAAGAACAGACAAATAATAAGCAAATGCTAACAAAATGTAACAATTAGCTTAATGTGTTTTGTAATGTTCTAGGTTTACTATTTCACACTGCACATTTTAGAAAGATTTTGTTTTTACAAATCCCAGGATAGCAAGAGAGAGACTTTTCTACGTTAATGGGCATCATTTTAACCTTCTGGGTTGTTTGTGGCAGACCACGTGTTTCTCAAGATGAGACTCTGGGTCCCCATAACAGTACTGTTTATCGAGTGTCTATTATAGGCTAAACATTTTAAGTTAGTTCTTTTAAATGAAATTTGGCCAAGGTCTAAAAGTTAAGTGCAAAGCGCTGGGTCTGACTCCAGAGCAGCTGTAGTCCCTCGCTGTGTTGTCTGCAGGGGAGCCCTTCTCACATCAATGACCTCAATAACAAATCCTGGAACTTTTGTCTTCGTAGATGAGTCATTTACCAACCCTCCATCCTCAGTGCCTCAGCATCTCATCTATGAATCATTTGTGCCATATTCCTTCTCGGTAGTACCAAGCTTCTGGAACCATCTCAGTTACCAGAGGCAGCTTATTATAATTTCAGGCAGCCATTCCTTTGAGTAAATAAAAATATATCTTCTTCTGAGTCCCATCCACTCAATCAAGTTTTGCCTTCTCAATCATTTAAAACAGATATTTCTCACATAATTGAAAAAAGTCAGCATGTCATCCCCAGGTCCTCCCCAAAATACTAAATATCAGCCTCTCCTAATAAGATGATCTTTTGGGTCTCCTCATAGTCTTCTAGTTCAGGGGTCCCCAAATCCCAGGCCGTGGACCAGGACTGGTCTGTGGTTTGTTAGGAACTGGGCCGCACAGCAGATGAGTGAGTAAAGCTTCATCTCTATTTGCAGCCTCTAGCCAGCGCAAGCATCACCGCCTCAGCTCTACCTCACATCATCAGGCATTAGATTATCATAGAAGCACTGATCGCTGACGTCAAAAAGGTTGGGAACCACTGCTCTAGTCTAGTCAATTTTTCACTAGATCAGCATTTCCATTCTGGCAGTTCACAAACCCTGGGGAATTGCAGTGTCTACACCTCTGTATCCTTGGTACTCACAAGGGTGTTTGGTTCAAGGCAAATGGGGTAAGTGCTAATAAATACTTACTAAACAAAGGAATGTAAAAAATTAGTTTTGCAAACATTATTAACGTTAAATGACAATTATTTTGATCACTAACAATTAGTGCTAAACTGTCAATGATCACCTCCATTCACTGTATATATCCCCTTTTCTCTCCTTTAAAAGGGTGTGTGTTTATTCTGCTCTTTTGTTTGTTGGTTGTTTTATTTGTTTCGTTGCCCATTTTTTTCCTCCAGAACTCACCACTTTCAAATAGTTTTTTAGCAGTCATCAAAAAGTGATAGTCTGGCTAGCACAAAAGTTAACAAGATTAATGTCTTTATCTTTAGGGTAGTGTGTATTTGATTTTTTTACTCTTGTTTAACACAAAACAGCTAAGCTTCTCTTTTGCTTTTATTACTCATGAGAAGAAAACATTTGAAACATCTCTTTTGGCAACTTCCAGACTTTTTTCCTGAAGATAGTCAATAATATATATCTATGAACTAATAAAGATATACCCTTAAACCAATATTTGTTTAGAGTCTAAACTATATTATTACTATTATTATTATTATTATTATTATTATTATTTTATTATCAGATTCAAACATTTCCAGGCATCTCTCATGACCTAGCAGGATGGATCTGTCAAAAATATAACCTAAATGTACCTAAAAGTCCTCAAAAGAAAGACATTGATGATGGCTATTAGCCATCCCCCAAGATCAAGACCTAAGCTTTCTGAGAAAAAGCCACCTATGAACAGTCCTAATGCTTCTGTCAGAGAGGGAAGAACATCTTTAGACTTAATGGATAAAGAGAGTTGAAGAAACAAATCTGTTGCAATGGTCAGGTTAGAAAGGAGGGGGAAAGTGGCTGAATGCAGGACACTGAGAAAATTGAATCTGGGGGAAAAAAGTGCACCACAGATGAGACAGAGGCAAAGGTAGAGGAAGTCCATATGAGCTATGGGACCACTAGAAAGGCATGGAGCAGAATGAGTGACCTCAGGAGGAACAGCCTTGGCCAGGACACAGAGACAGACTAGATGTGAACAGAAAGACTTGGAAGTTTGTGAGCCTGATGGTTACTCTTTCTCACAAGATATTTGAGTCTTGGAGCTTAGTAATTTTCCTAATAGGGTCCAAGACAAAAAAATTTCCATTTTGTTAGTATTCATGTAAATCGATTGTCATAGTCCAGGATGATATCACCTGGGATGTTTTAAATAAATTAAAACTTTTTTCTTCATTTCACTATTCATGGATTATAATAAATTTTCCTGTCCCACGTGTGGGGCCCCAGCTTTAAAGGAGCAGTGTTACTCTGGAGGGAGATGAAGAAATCAATCTTTCCTGTACCATACTCTACGATAAAACAGGAAATATACTTTTCTCCAAATTTTATCATGTGTTACTCCTCTGCAATTATCCACTGCATAATTCAAGACAAGAAACTGGAATTATTTCATTTTTATTAGTGATAACATTATGAATATTCGGACATTACTGAACTTCTATTGAAATGTAAGAATTATATAACTGTCTGGTTGAAATCCCTTATTCTCTTGAACATTATAACTCAAATTTAGTCGACCTTTTTTGGCGAAACACTATTTGGTCTTCTCTAGAACTCCATCTTTATTTTTAACTAGGACATACAATATATTCACACCTACAAAAATTTCTGTGATGCTCTGTACCTGAAGTATCACATGAGCACTAGCCCAGGATGATTTTTTAAGCCTTCAACATTAGTGTATTTGGAATGTAAATCAGAACTTACTAATTTATTAATTCTATCCCCGCAAACATCAAGAAAAGGATTTTCAAACACATTGTTAAGCATGCTGCTTGAGCCTTCTTTCTGTTTGTATATATAGAAGTTTTAATATGTCTATATTCAAAGTCTGTCCATCTTCATTTATGGTTTCTGTCTTTGATGTCTTGTTAGACAAAGTTATAAAATTATTCACCAATCTATTTTCCTTCAGTATGTCTCATTATTTTTTCTTCTTTAATTAATCTGATATTTATTTGTATGAATAAAAGATCCAACTTTACAATTTTTTCTAACATAAACCAATTATTGGAATTGCATTCACATACTTGTACTTTCCTCACAAACATAAAATGCTGTCTTTGTTATACATTACCTTTACATGCTTGAATGTGTTTTGGAAATTTTCAAGCTGATTTGGCTCCTCTAAGTCTCTACTATATTGTCTTAGTAATTGTAACTTTATAATATTTTTTAACACTTGGAATTAGAAATTCCTTCTAAATTATTCTCCTTTTCAAAATTTTGCTATTCCCAAGCTGTCTATTCTTCTAGATGAATTTTAATAATCATTCCACCAATCTTTCCATAAAAAAATCTCTATGGTTTTAAATGGAATTGCATCAACTTTATAAATTAATTTGTGGAAGCTGAACTCATTATAATATTTACTATTCTCATCCAGGACTATAATATAAATCTCATTACTGCTCATTTTATTTTGTTTCTCAATACAATGTTTTATTTTAAACATGCATTTTTTATATAGTTTATTCATCAGATATATGATATTTCATTGCTATGATAAATGAGATTTTTCATGATGTTTTCAATTTGTAGCTATTATGAAAAGTCAATTCATTTATACACATTTATTTTTTGCATGGTCACTTAAGTGAAGTCTTTTATTCTAATAGTTATTCAGTTGATTCTCGGGATTTTTAGTAAAAAATACATTTTTAAAGGAAAAAAGATGTCACCTCTTTTCTAATAATTGTAACTTTTGATAGGCAGTATACCATACTATTTAAAATTAAAGACTTATGAATTAAGCCACTAGAGTTTTAAATCAGTGCTGCCATTTATTAACTATGTGACCTTGGCCAAGTTATTTAGCTTCTCCGGGCCTCGGCTTTCTAATTTGTAAAATGAAAATGATAGTAGTCCATATCTCCTAGGATTGTTGTAAAGATTAAATGAGTACACATTTGTAAAGTATTTAAAAGAGTTCGTAGCACATATAATAGGGATTTTTAAAATGTTAATCCTTTTAAAATTTCTTCCATTGACTGTAATTCAGAGAATGATATAAACTAGAGATGATAAAGTTGGGCATATAGTAAGCCTCTTACATTTTTCTATTTATTTTGAAATTGATTTTTCAGAATTTAATAACATCTCTCTATTCCTAAATTACTATGTTGTGTGTATGTGTGTTTTCTTAAAAGTAATATAGTTGTACTTTATCAAATGTCATTTGGAATCTATTATAAAATAAAAAATAGGGGTTTTATTCTTTAGTTTATTACTATAAAATTATTTTAATATATTTCCCAATATTGAATCACTTGTACACTCCTGGAATAAACAGCATTTGTTGTATTATTGTATTTTGTTGATTTCTACATTCCTATCCAGCATTTCAATGAATTTTTGTGATTTTCTTTTTTGTTACTTTTATTCATTTTTTCTTTTTCTAAGTATTATGCTTCTTATTAAATGAATTAGAAAAAATATTTTATCTCTTTCATAGAGTTTATAGAGTATGGGATAATTTGTTTCTTAAAAATACATATTTTCAACCACTGATTATAAATACTTATTGAAAACAAGATACTTTGCTCATCTAAACAGAGTATTTTAGCTCCTGCCAAATTTTTCTATCCAAGCTGGTCAAGGACATAGGCTTAACCATCAGATAAATTAGGCTCAAATCCTAACTTCACCACCCACTAGCTAAATATGTACAGTTGGCAAGGTGCACTTTTATCACAGGGAATAAACATACCTTTCTTACATTCCTTACAAAGAGTTATTATGAAGATTTACATGAAGTCATGTTTATAAAGCCACTATACATTCCACTTGCAATAAAGATTCAATAAATTATTTTATGGGTTAGTTTTAATTTTTTAAAAGACAAAATTAAGTTTACAATTTTACTTGCTTTTTTTCTTAGTATGGAAATTTTAGTTGTTTGTGTAGAAATATGTTTTTACTAATATTATTTGTGCAAAATTACTTCATAAAAGGTAAATTTCAATTAAGACATGTTATTCCCTGCTAACATAAATTTAAAAGTTGACATAAAAGTAAAAATGCTCTGTTAACACATTAAATGAACCCATAGTCACTGTCCAAACGAAATCAGAGAGTTTATAAGAAAGCCGTACTGGTTTTTGGAAAACCGAGCAA
>NW_006494612.1:14294968-14304669 GCF_000325575.1 Pteropus alecto | reverse complement strand
CCTTTGTGCTTTGTTGTCATGGGAATCCAAGAGTAGGAAGAGAAATCGGGTTCCTTACACAGACTGAGGCTTGCTCTGTGTTTTTTGACCTGCCATCTAAACAGCAATAGGAGAGCAAATCTCTCACTCTGGGTGGGAAAAAGCAGCAGTAAGATATTGGAGTGGCCTCAAATACAAATCTACCAATGTAATAGAATTTTTGTGAAATATTATTAAGATTGCAATATAAATGTAACCTCATTTTTAAAGGACACATAAAGTACATATACAGATATATAAATTATTCACCTATATAAATGGATGTCATTTATATATATATATTATTGTCACATATATGCCATTTATATATATGAAATATATCTGATATATTGGTATATATCTCAGTAGACAGAAATGTTTCTCAAAAAATATTTGAGATTTATGTCCATCAATGTCATCAATAATATTTACTTGTACGTACTGATTATAAATCTATCACTATAGTCTCTGCGGAGATTAAAATTAGAAATAAATTATAATAAAGTTTATAAGACCTGGTAGGTAATATCATAAGTTTCTCTTCTGTTTTAAAGGCTATAAATTTAAAATATTATTTTGGTGGAATGGCTGCCTCTGCTGAAAACAATTTAAATAAGCACAGCTAAGAAGGTAAATATCAAACTAAGATCAGTCTCTGTACAATCACTGGTCCTATAGGATGGAAATGTGTTTCTCAAGTTCTCAGCATGTGTTATGTGCTATTAATTTGACATTAATAGATCTATCAAGCTTCAATTAAACTATATCAATTTGCTTTCTAAAACAAAGACCTCCCATCCTATCTTTTCTTTGCTGTTCTCTGACTTTATAGCAACAAAGGTATTTTCAAGGACATCCTCAATAGCATGATCAGTGGGTCACAAGTGTACTTACCTCTGTCTTTTCTACTTGCTGCGTGGCCACAATGACTTGATGGTTTCCAACTCCCCCCAGATTACTTGACCAAGTGCCTTTTCAGTATACCATGACCCCTGAAAGAGACAACGAGAAAAAAAGATTTATTGAGATAAATATCTTTCATTCATTTGTCTCTTTCAGAATAGAACAAATGGTCCCTTGGGCAATAACATCTAATTTAATGACAAAATGCCACACAATTTTAAAACAACTTTCATTGCTATTTTTTCATTACTCACCCTAATTTCCTTTTCTTTTACACTTCTCTGATTTATAGCAGGAGCAAGATAAATTTCCATGAGTAAGCAGTTCAATGCTCCTTTATAAATGAGGACTATGTTTCTTTTTATTATTTTGTTTCACATTCAAACACATCAATCGTATTCCGAGGAAACTTTCTCACGTTTTGTTCCAAGACCATATATCATGAGCAACGAGACATTCTTTAAATAGTAAAATCAACAATATAGCAATATATATATATTTTTTTCTTTGGCTTTTACGGTGTAGAAATCATCTGTCCTTTTTCTACTAAATGTGTGCCAGTAATGTCGATATTCCTATGCCTGTACGTGCTAACTTTACTAGGGTTATTCAGAGTAGGAGCAAGTTCGGTGCTGTCTGCTGTTTTCTTATCTCCCAACTTTTGTCTATTCCAGGGTCATAATGTTCCTCAGCTCACTCTTCCTTCCATTTCCACTCCCCCAGGCGCCATTTAGTTTGACCCTCCTCATCCACATCTTCTTTCACTCCATCAATTCTCAAACAGATTAAGACATCTCTCACTATTCAGCCTGGTTTGAGGCATCCTCCTTCCAGTCCATGTTTCACAGAACATTCATGTTGGAAGAGTAAATGAACTTTAAATGCATATGAAACCCAAGAATTGTATGTGCTGGAAATATTTCACTCTGATTCTCAAATAAAGTATCTTTTCCCCAAATGCCAACAGCATTACACTAGCTGTCTTTTAAGTTAGTTTTCAAATAACATCATTACTCTTCTCTTTCTTTCGCTTTTCATATTTACGCATACCTTACAGGTAACTCAGTAAAAGAAAGTCCTAAGGGCATTGTGATATAGAGGCGGAAGTGCTGAACTTAATTCTAGTTCCAGCTCATCTATTTATCAGCTGTGGACTTTGAGGAGTTATCTCCTCTCGTATAGGAAATGACAGAGCTTTGCTTATCAATTGGGGAAGAAAATATTTACCCTACTTATCTCTCCAGGTTGCTCTGAAAATCAAGGAAGATCACATACAATAAAATGCCAAATATGCAGTATTGTTATTACCCTCCCTGAAGAATTGCAAAAGTAAAAAAGGTGCTTATTGTGTTTAAAACTAGATTCTAATTGGGATCTTAGAAAGGTAGTTGTGATCACACTCATAAGTCTCACAGCTTCCTTTTGGGATTGTGATGTTCTAAAGAGTTTTGTTTTGGCTTCCAAAAGAAACAAAATACCAAATGAATCATATTGTAATATATTTGAATTTCCAAGACATACTGAATCCAAAAGGCAAATAATAGGAAAAATGGCTCAAAAAGGGACTAATTTTAATTGACTGAAACTGCCATTGAACTAAAATAACCCCACTGCCATAATGCAATCTCTTTTAAAACTCAGGTAATTACTCCAGGTATTATTTGGACACTTTCCAATAGGAAATATATGCCTATTTTCTATCATTGTGCTGCAGGTTTTTAACTGGAGAATGTGGAATTTGTATAATAGGATAAGCTTGTTTTGCTTCTAAAGAGAAAATTAAAAATGACCTAAATATTACTTTATAATAAGCAGCACAATAGCCTCAGGAAATTTGTATTTTAGATGAAAGAAATCAGAGGAATATACTTGAACTCATGCATCTAAACAAACCAGTTAAAGTATCGAAATTAAATGTAGAAAGAGAAGGACAGAGTGCTAGGAATAAAGACCACAGCTATATTTTAATAAAATTTGGTGAGATGAATGTTAACCAGAGTTCAGTAGTTTGAATTTTCTTCTGAATTGCATAGGTATAATCAGGTAAAGAAAAACAATCCTCAATGAAATATCATTTTTTATTTGAAAGTTATTGTCCTATATTAAGAAGAATCTGTAAGTCTGTTCATTCATTCATTCATTCATTCAGATATTCAAAAACTAGTACTGAGTGCCTCCAATGCATGAGGCTTTGTACAAGATGTGCTGGTTTGGACCCCTTGGCCAGATAAGGGTAGCAACAAATGACAAAAGAATTTCACAAATAGGCCATATAAAAACACTCTATTTCTTCTGCTTAGAATCCACATCACCACCTTTGCTCTCATTAGTAGGTTATGGGACATCCATAAAGGCCCAGTTCTAGTGCTGCTTCTTTCGTAAAGCTCTTTAGAATTGCTCCAGTTTGGTGTTTATCATAATCCCTGCCCTGAAGTCACGGTTCAGAACTCTGAAGCACTTATCATGGTCGGCTTTGCATTATGTCTGTGTGTGACAGTCTTCCTGTGAAAGTCTTGAATGGCAATGTTTTTTTTCATCCACCTATAGGACTCAGTATGATATACTGTAAGTACTCAATTAGTGATTACAGAATGGAAAATTCACACATCTTTACTTGCATGAGCAAAAGTATATCATAACTTGAAAAGGATGATTTGCAAATGTTTTATGTTCACTCTTGCTCTGTGTAGTTCTAAAAGGATGAATATATACCATGAATTTATACCTTTGTGAAAATATGAAAAACTGTGAATTCATTTATAAATGTGTTCATAACAAATTAGTATGATTCTATTAGTATGATTCTATTCAAATTTTATTTGCTTATCCTTGTTTCTCTCATTGACCTTTAGCATATTCTTTCCTATTTTTTCCTACTATATATGTTTGATTTCTACAATTGTGACAATTTTTAAACTAACCTACTGACTAAATCCTTGGCAACTGCTACATTTTTAAAAGCTTTAAGAGCTATTTGATGTACATAAAATTGCTAGTAACCTGTTTCACCCATTCACTCCTTCATGACATACTGTCATCTA
Source organism: Pteropus alecto (assembly GCF_000325575.1). Lineage (NCBI taxonomy): Eukaryota > Metazoa > Chordata > Mammalia > Chiroptera > Pteropodidae > Pteropus > Pteropus alecto. Next base: position 14,300,707 of record NW_006494612.1, on the reverse strand, counting down.
CCATGTGGTAGATACTATGGAAGAAACACAACTCTGTTTCAGAGTACAGAGGGCCACAGCTAAAGTAGTTGATAAGAAATACACACAAATAACCAAAATCAAAATTTTATCTAAATGTCATATCTTTAATTTACCTTAAATTATTAATTCAAAACAATTTTGAATGAAGCCTTATTAGCTAGAGAATGAATTAAGAGGAACTAATAAAAATGACTATGAATCACAACTATATTCATGTTTCAGATTCAGTTAATACAAATAAACATTCAGTCTAACTGTCTTCTTAGATTCAAGTCAATGTCATAAACATTTATAATAAGCAAAGTAAAAAAATGTAAAACTTAAAAATTTGGTGAAGTTGACCAAAGTCTTAAAATGTTGAAAAACTTTGACCTCATAATCCCACTGTGAAACTCCCTTGCTCCTTCAGGTCCCAGGATAACCATTTTTTTACTTTTTGTTGTTGCTCAGAAAGAAGGTAAAGGGATTTTAACATTTAATAAATATGTGTTCTGTGACATGAGCCTTGCTAGACACTTTGTGTTTTATTGTGTTTAATTAATACAATTTGTTTACCATATAGCAGGCTTTTTTCAAAGCTTAGAGATGGTGAGATACTTCCCTAAGGCCATACAGCTAATAAGTCACAGAGACAAGATTCAAGTTAAGCTTTTTCTTATTCTAAAGCCTGAGATTGATCTACTACGCACCATGATGCCTCACAGTATTCTTGAACTATTGTCCTAACTTTTATATATAACTTTTCCCTAATATTATTTTCTCTTATGACTAAACAGCAGTTCCTTGACTCTTATTATTTTGTTTCATATCTAAAGCTCTAAGAAATATGATTTTTTTTTAGAATTGACTCAAAAAGAGTTCACTTACTCTTCGTGTAATTTTTCTTTTAACCATTTCTACTTCCTTCACATCTCATACACCAAAGAAAATATACCTCACATCTCATACTAAAAAGAAACAATTTCAGTGCTAAATGCCTGCTGAATTTATTTTTCATGTTCATAGAATATGAACAGATGTAAAGAAGTTTGATTTAAAAGACTTCTTTTTGTGAACTATAGGCCCAATGAATAAAATAAGCAAATTTACTTATGTAAATAATTTCTTAGTTTTCACTCTCTTGCATTTTCACATATCATTATAACCTAAAAACAAGACTGTGGTTGCCCTCACGAAATCATGTGGTACTTAAAGCATACTGTCATGATTGAGAGCACAGATTCTAAAGACAGATTTTCTGATTACAAATCTTTTTACTGCGTAAATTTAATCTAGTTATAACCTTTCTGGGCAGGACTAGATTTCCCCATATGTAAAATATCCATAGTAATAGTACCTATCACATAGAGTTGTTGGGAGATTTAAATGACATAATTTAAGTCATATGGAACAATGCCTAAACACACTGTGCTTTGTATGTTTTAGATGTATTAATAGTCTTACATTACAAGGATAAATAGAATGTTCTTACCCATGATACATATGATAAAAACAGTAAAAAAAGGTCCCTTTTAAACATCAAGTAGCTTTAAAAATGCATGTTAGAAAAATATTTAAATTTCCTATTACTATTGATATATCTTAGTAGTACTTTAATTGAATGGCTTTGATACATTAGTAGGTGTGTGCATATTTGTGTGTAACATAAAAATCTGTGTGCAATTCTTAATAGAAATTTTTAATTGTCTTTTTTTTTTTTTAAAGAATATAGGTCCCTCAAAGGGTGCAGACCATAGTGCAACAAAGAAGATTTTTCCTTTGCAGCCGGAGCAAACTCCTGCCTCCTGAACCCTTTGGATCAGTAGGCAAACAGTTACTGCCCAAGACCAAAAGTACTGGATGAAAAAGTCGTGGGAAGGAAAGAAAGGTTTATATCACTTCTCTCTAGCTGGCCAATGTTAATTATTTCTCAACTCTAATAGTTACATGTTTCTCTATTTTACACTTTAACCTCAAATGCAACTGTGTGTTATTCCAAGATACTGAAAGAACTTAATCTGGGCTGTTAAAATATGTGCCTAGGTCTTTAGGAGAAGTCATTGCTCAACACAGGCGACTTAAAGTCCAAAAAGCAGAACTCAAGCCTTCTTACAGGAGCTGATTAGTTTTGACATTTAATCGACTTTCCTGGAGAGTCATTTATGAACTGTGTTAAAAATTAAAAATAAAATAAGATGTGGTCCTGGTGAATTATTGTCTGACTTTTCTATACAGAAATAAAATTCAAAGCAGTATCTTTAATATTAATAGTAAGTTTTTGCATTGATATTGAGTCAAATACTTTGCCATTTCAAGCCCACTTGAAGAGACCAGAGTTGTCTTACTGGTTTTTCTCAAATGTAAATATTTGCTTTGGCTAAATGTTAATAAAGAAAGTCACATATTTAATATAGCATAAAGAACAACTACTTTCCATTCACCCAGAAAATTTACCTTGCAATTACACCTGAAGGAGAAGAAACTGAAATGAAAGTATTTGAGATGAGAACTCTAGTTGCCACAGCTACCTGCCTTGCTCCAAGTTCATGTTTAATTGAATTTACATCAATAATTCCATAAATTTGCTTGCATGTTCATAGAACTTAAGTTATTGTCTTTGATTTTAAGGTCAAATACTTACTGCTAGCAACCTTTGTGCCTCTGAGGGAGGCTTGCTCTCTGACAGATTGTACTGCTTCGCCCATGGGGGCGGGCCCACAACTACTGTAAAACTCCATGGGAGATGATGTGCCACCTTGAGCTCCCACCCCCACCCCCCAGTTGCTTGGCAACAACCCCTTATGACTGCTCCTCTGGGACTGCTAGGCAACAGTGCTGAGTCTGATCCAGCTGCTCCCAGAGCACTGCCTCTCAAGAGGGCCAGGTTAATAGGAGGCCAGGCACCCTAAGTGACTAGTTACATAAGTTACACACATTTCTCAGAATGCTCTCCAACAGTCACTAAATAAAAAGCAGAGCAGAGCTAGTTCCTACCCTGAAGGGTACTCTTGAATGTACCCTTAATTTAAACTTTATCCTTGGATCTTTAGAGAAGCTGATAGAAAACTAATGTATCAGAGCCAAAATCCGTGGCAAAAAAAAAAAAAAAAAAAAAAAACAAGTGTTAAGAAAAAGCACACATACGCATAAAGGAGGACGATCCTTTTTTAAATCACATTTAAAATATGACTTTCAAAGCTTTAATAATTCCAAAAAAATTGCTACTCATATATTTTCTGTTAACATACAAAAAAATGTGAAAACAAAAGAATTAAACCACATTATTCTTATGGCAAGCTGTTCCAACAATATTTTAACACAATGTCATTGAATATAGCAATTTCTGGGAAAGACCTTCAATTCTTATCTGTAGTTAAAGCCGCATTTACATCTTCAGTCTCAATGTCTTAGAAACTAGACTCTAGGTTCTAGACTCTTAACTCAAATTTAACAAATCTAAATTAGTCATATTTTTCCATCCATATCCAACCTAATTCTTAGAGAAAAGTCAACAATTTAGTCAACCAATCTAAAAACTTACCCACATATCAAAACAAGAGTCTAGCCTTACTCCATGTCCCCTATGCTCCCTTACCTCTTTGTTATAAAGGAAGAGTATGTCCTCCAAGATACATGAACTTATTCGTACACCATAGTACAAATAAGATCCTACTACTCCACTAACTCGAAATAGTCAAGTCCAAGTTATTTAGCATGATATGCAAGGCACTTCTGAAACTACTTCTTGTCATACTTCTAGCCATATATGCTGATGTCCATTATGTTGATTTAATTATAGTTCCCTAAACACAGCACTTTAAGTCTCTTTCCTCTTTGTAGGACACATTTTCATTTGCTTGGCAAACTATTGTTTATCTTTCAAGATCTAGCAGTAACAGCACCTTCTCTGAGGAACTATGCCTAATTTTAGAATTATTTATAACCATCTCAGAGCGTCTTTACACTTGATTGATACAGCTACAGTGGCATTAGTCACACTGTTTTATAGTCATTTACCTACTCAATATTTATTCCATGTTCTTCAAGGACTGGGACCATTTTCTGTTCAACGTCCTTGGTGCCTGGCATATTCCGTAGAATTAAAGAGGTATTTATACTACGGTTTATTAATGATTAGAGAACTGTACTCCTAGGCAAAACTGTAAAATACATAAGGTCTGGGCATTTTTAACTTCTTAATTAACCACGGATGGGTGATAAAGCAATTCACCAAAAGCAAAAACTTAATCTCCTGACTCTGGGCTGGCCTTCTTCTCCCTAAACTATGGTGAATCATGGAGGAAAAATAACAGATACCTCTGCAGTGATCCAATTTATCCAGTAATACAGCTAAAATAATCAGATAGCCTGTGCCCCTTTTATTATAATCATAACATGAAATTCAAGAAAGCTACTTGGTCAGGTAACCATATCACTAAAAGCTGGTTTGGAGTTGGTCTCCGGGAAGATAACTTGCCATTCAGATTAGCAACTCTTAAAGCAGTTTTTGCAGAAATCTTGGTTCAACTAAAGAGAATATAAATGAAACAATCAAACAAAAAATTAAGGCTAAATAAAAAACAAGAAAAAATTATTCTAATTTTAAAACCTCAATAATATTTCAATAATATTTCACAAAACATCATTTATTAACATCTATCTCCCTCAAAGTACTAATTAAAAAATAAATAGAAACATCAACAAACAATACACAAAAGGCCAAAGATGCAGCAGCCAAGTGTAATATCACCAAGCCACTCAAACTTTTACTTCACTACCTCAGTAGCTAGAGATACTGACTGCCATTTTCAAATATAAAAATGCTTCTGTTTTTCTATAACTTCTTAAGTTCACATATATGTTTATGCAACTATATTGCCAACTATTTGATATTAGCAACAATGTGATTATCTAAAATAATCTGTACAACACAAAATTCTAATCAATGGAAATCTGAATTATTAGCCTATCTGTGTTAAACTGAGAGAGAATTCATAGTCTATTGTGAGCTCGTGGGTTCAATATACTGTTAAACCTGCGCTTCTTTAACTAGTAAACCTTGTACCCCTTGGAAATACTTGACTGTATGCTGAGAGTACTCACAACCAGATGATAACTTTTGTATATCAAAGCATTCTTACTTGATAGCATATATATTAAAGCATATTTATATACTAAAATAAAATAAACACATTATTAGGTAGAATACCAAATTTATACAAATTTATAAGATGAATATAAAATTTCAAAGAAACTTTGCCCTTTTCTCTGGAGCACTTTGAGTTGCCTCTCTAGATTTCTGGGATTCTTTGGTAGAAAAGATTGAAATGTCATTCTCTTAAGGTTTGCCCCCTAGCATATGCTGAGGGGAAAATTTCTTCATTTTTCCATAAAAGATATATGTAATCTTGGTTCTAGCCTACCACCACCATTGAACTCAAAGAGTGCTACTCTATTTAAACATACCATTATCTTTTTATTGCAGCTTAACTTTTGTAGCCTTTTCAATTTTGTGGTAAAAATCCTTTTTTCTCCAATATTAGTCCTAAATCTTTCTGCAGGTACCTCACAGGACTAGTCTAAAGCCCTAGATATGTAAGATAGTCCTTCAAATAAAATGCTCACAAGTAATGGAGGATGTGTTCCTTCTGTGGAGGATGTATGCCAGAAAATATGCTGGATAGTTGACAATCATTGATCATAACACTAAAATTACAAGTAAATAGTATTATTTCTATG
>NW_006494612.1:14283023-14294842 GCF_000325575.1 Pteropus alecto | reverse complement strand
GGCCTATAAAAGGGTAAGCAGATCCAGATCTAATTTCAAAACTTCTGTTTATTTCTTTTTTGTATATCATGCTACACTACATTTCCATGCCTTCTTTCCCAAGTGTTCATTTCTCCTAGTTAAATATCTCCATTTTATGACTATTCCTTCTATTATTTCTGCAATAACTCACCATCCTGATGTATGTGTGTGTTGTAGGAATGTCCAGAATAATTCGACCATGGCAGAGCAGAGTTGAGCCATCACTTCCCTTGTTCTGGATAAGATAATGCTATTAATACAACTTAAAAATATACTACCTTTTTGGACAACAACTTGACATTACCAATTCTTATTGAATAAGCCATAAAACAAAATTCTTTAGTATTTTTTTTTTTTTACCGGATTCTACTAATTATCATTTCTTTTCTATCTGGTTTCTTTTTAAAAATTTTTACAACTCGTATATTTATTCGCATGTAAATAACCCATCAAAATAATTTTTGACTCATAAAGTTCAGCATTGATTATATGACTCCCTACTCAAAAACATTTAAAGATGCAAAGGTGCTACAAATTTAAGTCTAAAGTATTCCTCTCTGCATTTAAGATTCTTGACTATAGTCCCAACGTATCTTTCCACCCATATCTTCTCCCAGTCCCTAAAATTCTACACAGCTGTTGAATTCTTTTCTGAATTTGTACCTTTTTCCGTGCTGTTCTTTCAATTAGGAATGTTTCACCCACTCATTGAAATTCCACCAGTTCCTCAAAGACCATCCCAATTACTATATACTCTATAAAGTCTTTTTGATTAATTTCAAACTTCATCTTTCTTTTCTTTGAAACCTCACAGCACTTTTTAGTTCTTCTGTGGCACCTATTACAGTCTACCTCAAAGAAATGTGTGTATTATATTCCCTCACCTCCTCCAAACAGATGAAATCCTAAGCTTCCTATAGAAAGGAAGAAGTCTCACTCATTCCTTTATGCACTATACCACTAACACAAGTATCTGAAGCCAGGAGGGTGTTTTTTAATAGATATTTGTTAATTTGAATTTAGTTAACTATTCATGTCAGAGATGAATGTACTGAGTCCCAAAATTCATGAAAAATTTAAATAAGGGCCATCTATAACCATCCATAGAAATGAATCTGAAAATGAATGGGTACATGTAGCATTAGAATATGGAATTATAGACTCTATTCAGAATAATGCAAACACTTTCTTCAATGTACTGATTTCATGATGAAAAACTGAAATTATATTGGTGTAATCATGTTGACAAAAAACTGAAATCTCAAGAGATTAAGACTTCTTCAGGGTCACATGACTAATTAAAAGCTGAGATGACCTCACAACAAAGCTTTTTAACTTCTAGCTTATTTTTCCACTATCACTTCCAAAATTATGTGTTGATATATTTTTAAATGTTAGCTGCAAAAATATTTATGTAAAAAAGAAATATTCTCTTCTTTCTTATTACCATCAAAATATTATTTGAAAAGGCAGAATTTAAAATAAAAACCATAATAGTAATTAAAGAGAGTTATATTAAACAAAATTTATTTATACAAAGCTTACTGATTTTGCTGCTTAATTCCAAAAAATACAGTCAAGAATCAGATTATTAAAAAATACTGCTGTTCAGTCAAATAAATGTAATAAAACCTATACACTAACAATGTTCACCTTTTCTCATAAGACAGTCCTACGAGTTTAATCAGAGCCTGTTTATGCATCTGTTTTGTTTTTAACTTGTTTTGTAACCAGTTGGAATGTAGTCAAAATTTTATCTGCCCAATATCCATTTCCCCTTTGAGAAGCCTTCTCTCCTATACTCTCTCCATGTTATTCGGTTGTTTCCAAGAATGAAGTTAACAATTCAGAGCTCCAGATGCTCCCTAGCTACAGTGATTAGTTCAGAAATGATGTGTGACTCAAACCCATCCCAGCAAGATATTACATTTTTCCAACCCAGCAAATGCTTAAAGAGTGGGTTCATGATGCATGTTAGTCCATCTTAGACTGGTGCCAATGTATCTTTCCACCTGTATCTTCTCCTAATCCCTACAATTCTACACAGCTCTGTTGAATTCTTTTCTGAATTTGTCCCTTTTTTTGTGCTGTTCTTAACACGTAAAGACACTTTTTTCTATTTGAATTTAAACTTGAGAAGTTAAACCTGGAGCTGTTGATAGCTATTTTGTCACCAAGCAGAGCCTGAGAATGAAGCCAAGTTGAAAGAGAGAGTAGAGACAAGAAGAAGAAAATTGGGTCTTTTCAAAATAATTTGTGTTCTAGATTGTGTGACTGAAATTTGGGTTACATAAATGAAATAAATTCTTTTTATTTCCTTAAGCCAATTGGATGCAAATTTTCTATCATGAGCAATCACAATATTTCTAACTAGTGCACTTGGTTATCTGAGTTTCTCAACCCACAACAGATTAAAAGGGTCACACAGAAAAAGCTATCACATATGGACAGTAAAGTCCTCACTTTACGTCTGTTGATAAGTTCGTATAATGAAACCAATTTTGCCATAGGTTAATTGATATAAATAATAATTATATTCTATGGCATCTCATCAATATTATAATAAAACAACATTATTCAAGGGCCTGCTGTATTTTAGATGAACTAATAGCTTATAGCTTGAAAGTGAAGATGAAGACAGGTGATGTGTAAAAACAAAATAAGGAATTTCAAAAATTTCAAAAATGTGAAGTCTTTTTTCACATAGCATTCTGGGAAACACCTCAGTCCCAGGAACACCATGACAGTTGGTCATGCTACTTGGGGAGTTAAAGATTTTTGTAGCGATTTGCATAAACAAGAAGATAAGGGGTTATTAGGTCATGGAAGACTCAAGGCAGATGGTGGTGAGGCTCTGAGGTTACTGTATTTGTTGGTTGGTAAGGGACTAGCCAGAAGCATGCAAAATTCTTAGGTTCTCCATAGACTTGTGCTGATGAAAGTGAAATTCACTGTGAAACATTTTACTCCAAACAATAACATAAAGAGTAAAAACAGATGGGTCAAAGTATTGGCCATCCAAATAAAGCCAAAGGACAAACATAGGTATGAATCTTTGGATTGGTTTAAAAAAGGAATATTGGATACTATGCCCAGAGAGTTTCTAAATTTTTAATTTCAGGAAAGAACAATTTCATATGATGACTAGCCCAGGGTACGGGTACAGAAGTGGTTGGGTGAGAAGGAGTAAAAAAGAAGGCTACTGTTTGAGTTGTGGAGGTCAAAAACTGAGAAGTTGTGGTGTTGGATGTGGATATGAAGTCACCCAGATTGAGGACAGGAGAAGATGACTGTATTCTAGTTGCTGGAATATTCAGTGAAGGAAGAGTTTGTTCAAGTGGTGAACAGGAATGAGCAATGGTAGAGGATAGGGTAGAAATTCATAAAAATAAATCCAAAATATCTATTAAACATATCAACTAACTAATAATATTCAACCTCACTAGCAATCAAAGAAATACAAATATGAGCTATCTTTTTCAATTGATTTCTAAATTAAAAATTTTTGAAACAGTTTTAGTATATTAGTAAAAACATTATTTTGGGTAAAAATTGCTATTGGCTTTTTGAAAAGAAATTTTGTAGAATGTATCAAAAATCTTTAAAAAGTGAATATCTTCTGACCTAGCAATTCTACGTCTAGAAATGTATTAAAAGGTATTAATCAAATAGATGTATACAGTGCATAAAGATTAATAGATTACTATAATATTGTTTTTAAAACCAAATTTGGGGGAAGTCTGCATATTTACCAATAGGGATTAGCTAAAAATTTAATTGAACATTTTGCAGTCATAAAAAATATGATTATTGTCTAGGAAAGATATTTAAGATGATTTATTAAGTGGAAAATGGGACATATATATGACATATCACTTTTGTTTTAAAAAACTACATATATGCAAATAATTTTATAATTAATGGTGGTAAAATAGGTGGACCTTGTTTTCTTAATACGATTCTGAAATTTCTGATTTTCATTGCAATTTATATTTTCTCAAAATCACTATTTCAAAATTTTAAAGTTTAAAACTCACTGGTATTTTAAGTGGCAAAGATTATCCGCTCAGAAAAATAACATGTGGAATAACTCATTATAATGTCATTATGGGAAGTTGACAAAAGGATGAGATTGAAAGAAGAAAAAATCATTATATTTTCACATCTGTGATTCTTGGTGAAGAGATTACAATATCAAGCACATATTGCTCTTGGAAAAAACAGAATTCCACATTTTAACATTATAAATATTTAAGGTAATGTATTTTTATGGGGTTTTTTTTCCCCTTTTATTTTGGTTTCTCATTTCTGTGTTAAATCAATGATTACTACAGGATGTAGCAAAATTAGAATGTAGCCTTTCAGTAAACTGGAAAACTCTGTTTCATATCCTCAAGATCTAGCCATAGATAAAAGATCACTTTACATAACAAACAAAAATGTTATTTTTTTATTTTGTTCTATTCATTTTTATTCTGGTAATAGTAATTTTAAGAGGAAACACAGTGATACAAACTATGTACCACTATTACATTACAGAAAAACACATTCTTACAAATGTACCAAGACTGGAAGGTACTCAATATTGAAGCGATTATGACTGAATATTAGAATTGAAATTTAAAAATCTTAAGTGTTCTTAATAATAGTGATAGTTTATGATAAAAAATTTTAAATTAAAGAAGTTAAATAAAGTAAACTTTAATAATCCTTTTGTAAGATAATTTGAGATGTACTTAGATATAACCTAAACTTGTCATTAGATAAAAATCTATACTTCATTAATCCATATTTCAAGTGGATCATATTGAGACAAAACTTACAAAATGAAGAACTGAATCAATTGACTATTAAAATAAATACTACTTATTGACAGATAATATAAAATGCTTTTAACAAATTAGAATAAATTAAGATAGTTTTTTAGAGAGTTGATAAAAATAAACATCTGTGAGTAAAAAAAATGCTTTGTTTCCTCTCATTTTGCAGTTAAAACTGAAAGGTTTATATTTCCTTTCAAAGCATTCAAACCTAGAACCCAAAATATGGACTTCTCAGATTTGGAACTGGGTTTTACTTGAAGCTTAATATTATTTGGCAAAAGTCCACAAACATCTCCAGGAGCTGTTCTAGGTTTACCTAATGAGGGAAGTATTCCTTGCTCCCTCTGAAAACGTTCTCCCACTGCTCCCTGAGGCAAACAAATAACCCTTCCTGCCCCCGCCCCATTTGTAGACTGGCCCCATTTCCACATTGTCAAATCCATGTGGCATAATTGAATGGAAAACTTGAAATCACCTGGTTTAGACCCATACCTGGTTCAGTTGTATAAGACTTCGACCATATCAAGAGACAGTAGATGCACTGCCAGAGGTATCATGTTACTTCTTTACAACTGATACTGAGAACGAGCACAACATGTGTGTCATGCTCATCAGTGACTATTAAGAATGTCCGATATGGAATGGGACTGCATCAAACTAAAAAGCTTCTGCTCAGCAAAAGAAATTGTCAACAAGGTAAAAAAACAACCATCCGAATGGGAAAATATATTTGTAAGGAATGCCTCCGATAAGAGAGAGCCTAATGTCCAAAATATACAAAGAACTCATATGGCTCAATAACAACAACAAAAAAAACAAACAATTCAATCAAAAAATGGGCAGTAAAATTGTTACAATTTTTGAAAAATATATATTTAAGGCCTCTATCTTTGCCCTAATCCCATTTCTTCCTTCGGAAATCAGCTCCATGAATTATCTTTTCTGTACTTTCAGCCTCTCCCACACTGATCACTCCTTCATGGCGCCTAAAGAGAGAATTAAGGCTGTCCTTGAAACATTAAGTAAAAAGTAATTTGACCCCATATCTTGACTACTCACTCAACTTTTTATTCTGTTTTTTCAGCTCTAATCCTAGGATGAGTACTCAACAATGGCTGACTCCTTTTCCCTATTTTCCATTTCTTACCCAATACTATCTGGCTTCCACCTCCCAATCATAAAGCCATTACTCTTCCTTTCTACTTGTCAAATAAAAAGTCCTTTCAGCCCTCTCCTACTGGGCCTTCTAATGACTATGACCTGTTGATTATGCTGCACATTATTTAAAGTTCTACTTACACTTACTGCTATGGCAACTTTCTTTCCAGATTTTCCTCTTGGGCTCCCAGTAGGACTCACTTCCCAGGATTCCTTTTTCCTTCCATTTCCCTTCTCATTCTATATGTTTGCCATAGGAGGCCTCATCATTATGTTTACTTTCTGGATGCCAATATCAACTAAATCTATGTCTGCTGAGCTTTTGATAAAACAGCCTTTTGGGTATCTTCACCTCTGGTTCATCCTTTACTCATCATTTTACCCAACACTGACTGTACTTGTTTTCTAGAGCTGTCATAACAAATTGCCACAAATCGATCACCTTAAAATAACAGGAATCTATTCTTACGCAGTTCAGGAAGCCAGCTATCCAAAATCAAGGTGTCAGCAGAGAATTGGTTCTTCTGAAGGACTCAGAAACAGAATCCATTCCGCACCCCATTCCTAGCTTCTGGTAGTGGCTGGCAAATCTTGGAATCCTTGCAGCTGCATAACTCAAGTCTCTACCTCCACTATAACATGTTTGTCTTCCTTCTATGTCTCTGTGTCTTTTTTCCTCTTCTTATAAGGACACCGGAAATATCAGGTTAAAGGCCAATTGTATTCCAGTATGACTTCATCTTAACTAATTACGACTGCAATAACCCTATTTCTATATAAGGTCATATTGTGAGGTGCCAGGAGGTACACTAATTTTGAGAAGACATTATCCAACCCAGTAAATGCACCGAACCTTGTATTTCCATCTTTGTAAATAGTGCTAGCCCTCAAACTGAAGCCAGGAATCCGACAAGCACTCTTCATTCCTACTTCTCCCTAACTTTATAACTCAACTATCATCAAATCTGACCAACTTTGCTTCTAATATTTCTAGACATTGAATACGCTTGTTCATCTCTAATTCTCCATCCATAATTCTTGACTCACTCTTTAGAATCTCTTGATTGGCCTACTACAATAATTTGTCCAATACCCCACCAATCCAACCTTCTTAGAGCTACTAGAGTAGGTATAGATACATACAAACAGATTCTTGGTATGTTAGAAAGATGCAGAGTTGTTTTTATTTTTTGTAACTTTAAAACTATGAAAAATTCTGCTTCTTGACAGCAATGCACACAATTATGATAGACATTCTTCTGCAGGATTGGAGGAAGTGAGAGGCAGGGTGGTTTTCGTGGAAGCCTTGGCCTTTGTCACATCCTTTGGTTTGATAGATTCTTTACAAATCTTCAGAGTGTGACAAATCTATGATATCTATGATCTAGCTTTTTATTACATTTCAATGTCTCTTTGGAAAAGGATGCCAAGAGGGGCTTATGTCGGCGTTTTGAGATTTAAAATTATACTGGCTCCAGAGGCTCCATGATAGAACTACTTATTCTCATTTTTAAAATAAACGAACATAATAAACTAATGTAATTGCATGAAACTTAAGCCATTCTTATTTACACACACACACACTGATTTTACAAATAAGTTTTTTTTTCTAGACAGCTTAACCCATCCATTAAATTAGTCTAGAAGTAAATTATTTTATAGTCATTTAAATATAAGCATGCTTGGAAAGATGGCTTAACTCTCGTCTTTCATGGTTTTATTTCTGAAACTACTGCATTGGACCTCAGTTTCCTCTTTTACTTTACCCCAACACTGAAAACCTACAGTTTACCATGCTGATTTCCACAATCCGAAATGAGGATTTTTTTTTCATTAGCATAGTAAATCTTAAGGCTTAGCAGGAAGTAGGGACTATGAAAAAGAAGAACCCAAGAGATAGAGGAAGGCATTTAGCTTCATTTATCCTGTCTGTAAATGCTCCTGCTGCTGATCTCCCAAACAAGTGTCCAAGCTGTCTTGGATCCAGACTACATAAACTAAATGTGTCCATTCCCTTGGCCCTCTGTCCAGTCTGCAAAATCCTGTTCTAACTGATTCAGGATTCTAGGTGAGATTACTTCTTCCTTATCAGGAATATATACAAATCCAAATTGCTTTATTCTTATTTAGACAGCTCTGAGCTTCTCCAACCAAACACCCAACTCTTGGACAGCATGATATTTTAAGAATAGAAGTGACTGGAGGACACAAATCCACTCTGATTTATAAAGTCCATAGCATGCACAATTCCTGAGCAGATGCATAAAGTTGCTATTTGGCATTGAGAGTTAGAATAAAAAGTTGATCTCACTTGAGTTAAGTAGATTACCTATTTGATTTCTCAAAATCAATTATACGTCAAATAAAAAGAAAAAATAATAACGAATACTTTTTGTTGTCTGGGTATGTTCAAATGCTTAGTCTGAAGTTCTTTTTCTGTAATGTCAGTAACCTATAATGACCTATAAAAAGTACATAGAGCATATTAATATGAAAATTTCTGAGACTAACAGGATTCCGAAGAGCATGTACTACATAAAAATTCAACATAAAAATGGTAGAAGTTTTAAAACAGGAGACAGAAATCCTAGATTTATCCCTAGTACGTAATTTTTGTACATGTAAATCATTTATTCTTGAGCTTTAGATACCTACATCTACAAATAGAATAGTTTAATTTTTATTTAAAAGAATTAGTTTCATAACTATTAAAGAAGTTTATTTTAATCATAGGATTTATAGTACATTTTTTTTATATTCAGGAGGTAATAATTTTTTTCTAACTCAGTTAAAATTTTCTGTTGAAAGAATGGAAAACCACTGCTTTTACCGTCAAGCCATTCAGGTCAACATTTTAAAATACAGTTTTCAAATTACTTTCTCATTTTCAATGGACATCGAATGAAATTTAGTGTTAAATAAGCATAATTTACTCTCATTTAGAATTAAAAAAAGACAATGGGGGAGAAGTAAATAGGCAGAGCACAGAGAATTTTTAGAACAGTGAAAATACTCTGTATGATATTATAATGATGAAAACATGTTATTATATATTTGTTCAAACCCAGAGACTGTACAACAACAAGAGTGAACCTTAAGGTACACTATTCATTGTAGGTTCATTCTTCGTAACAAACGCACCACTTTGGTGAGTGATATTGATAGTGGGGGAAGCTATGCATGTGTTATATGGAGTTATATGGACATCTGTATCTTCATTTTGGTTTTGCTATGAATCTAAAATTACTTCTGCAAATATTACATTTTTTAAAAAATTGCTGATTTAAGTTCTAAACTTGAAAGTAAGCAAAGTGTTTCCTCTCCCAAACTTCTCTTTACATATATATCAAATCATATATGATCCAGTATGAAACATTTATTTCTCCAGAATTTTCTATATTTTGTAAGTATATAACTTCTACATAAAAATCATTCTATAACGCTTTTAAAAAGTTACACAAGTTTACCATTACAACCCAACAACTCTACTGTTAAATATCTACCCAAGAAAAACGAAAACACATGTAATCACAAAGACTTGCATGTGAATATTCTTAGTGCCATCATTCATAATAGCCTCAAATTAAAAACAATTCAAATGTCCATCCACTGGTGAACATATAAACAAAATGTGGTATATCCATGAAAGGGAAAACTATTCAGTAATAAAGAGGAATGAAGTACTGATACATGTTACAACATGGATGAATCTCAAAAACATGTTAAGAGAAAAATGAATAAATAAAAGAACACATATTTTATAATTCCATTATATGCAATGTTCAGAAAAGGCAAAGCTGTAGAGACTGAAAGTAGATTAGTGGTTGCCTGAAGTTGGGAGTGAGAACAGAGATTAACTGAAAATGAGCATGAGAGATCTTTATTAGAGAGAGGAAAATGTTCTACAATTGAATTATAGTAATGGTTTCACAATATAAAATTTCTTTAAAAATCATCGAAAAGGGTTATTTCTAAAAATCTTAATTTCTGGTTTAATATTGACTAACAAGGAAAAATTATTCTTTCATAAAGTGAAATTTGACACATTTTTAAATATTATGCATAATGTATTCCATTAGCCTTTGATATTTTGTTGAAGAAAGTTGTGGTTAAAAGTCAATTACCAAAAACTTTTTGTAAAAAAAAAATTTTTTTTCTGAAGTACACTTTGCTTCAGAATCGAATCATTTGATTTTCCAGAACATCTTTTTAGAAAATGAACTCTTGTGAGATAGTGTCAGTAGAGGAGTGTTGACCAGCAGGGGAAACACTATCAGGAAACAAAAGACGGTTTTCAAAATGCTGGTCTAACCAAACCTGATCCAGAACCTACCACATTACAGTACTTCCTATGAGCCTTTTGACCATTAGATCTCATTTTAATAATCCAAATTCTGAGCTTTCTCAATATTAATTCCCAGAATAATTTTTTAATGTGTAGCGATGTCAATAAGAAGAGAGACATCTTGTGAAGAGACAAAGTCGACAGATGGATTTCGAATCTATATGTACACAAAGAGAAATGCAAGATTCAAAGTAATTCTAATACAAACTTTTTCAGTATCCAAACCATTAAGGAGTGTTTTCGTTTTTTTTTCCTCTCTCTCTATGTGTATATTTAAGTGGTCTACAGCATTGAATCTCCACTTTCCAGTCCTGCACAGACTCTGACTAAATAACACCACCTGCTGTTTGGGGGTTTTTGTTTTTTTTTTTTTAAAGTGTTCCCCGTGTGCCCCACTCAAGCCAAACGCTTTCCAGAAAGAACCGAGTCTGGCTGCGCTCCCTACGATGAGCTCTAAGATAGGACTAGCGGGTCCTTCCCACCCTCGCTCATTAGGGACTTGCCAGCCCTAGCTGTGGCAGCTGGTAAAAGATTCATCCGCCCTCCACCACCCCCAAGTCATTTTCAGGAGCTTCCCCAAGGGGTTACAGCAGCAGTAACAGTCAGGACGCACGCCCTCCAACCGCTAAGCCCCTGCGACTACATTATATTCGGATCTCCCTCTGGCGCTGCCTGGGGTCTAGGGGGCAGTAAAATTCAATAGCTGACAGGGACCCTTGGGATCGCCCGTTCTAATCATCCTTAGATTTTATTAAAGACTGGACGGAGACTTGTGAGGCGAGGTCATCTGCTAAAGGCACGCAGCTTGAGGCTGACAGAGCCTGTGAGAACTCAGGTCTCTGTTGATCTAGTGGCCGCGAGCGGGTGCGTGGGACTCGGAAAGCCAGCCCGAGGAAAACGACGTGGCATACCCTGCGTGAGAGGCGAAGGGCTCAGCCTCCTTACGACAGGAGGTCACCAATGTCCAACTCTCAGGTAGAGTGGGCAAAAAGCAGATGACCAGTCCTCTCTAGTTAGGCCTGCTGACCTGGCGCCCCTTTTCACTCTAAAGGGACACTAGTTTGCGTGCGAACGATGTGGTCACCCTAGCAAAACGGGAATCTGTTTTGAATTCCTCTGATTGCTTGTGCAGACAGGGCGGAAAATGGGGAAAGTTGCACTTACCAGTTTCTCTGGCTCAGTCCTTTCTCTCCATCCTTGCACCAGCGTCGCCCACTCCCGCTGCCCCTCCACCAGGTACGTACTAGCCGCGCGCAGAGCTGCCCGCGTGCCTTGTCCAGGTGTCCCTTTGCGCTCGAGCTCGCCCGGCCTTTCTGTGGCCCGGAGCTGCGACACGGGCTCTAGCTCGCTGCCGCCTCTACAGTCCAGGGAGGTGCGGCCGCGTCTGAGCTGTCGGGCTGAGGTGCAGTCAGGCGGTAGCAGCAATTTCGGGGGCGGAGGGAGCGGCCACTGGGACCCGCCCGAGCACCGAG
>NW_006494612.1:14250245-14282988 GCF_000325575.1 Pteropus alecto | reverse complement strand
GCATTTGCGGCAAGCGCGACGGTCACTCTTCCCTGTTGACGCCTCTGTCAGGACTCGTTTTCCTGCGTGCGCATTAACAACTTATTATCCGTGTTCATCGCAGAACCTGCGTCCTACCCGCCTGCCACTCTCAGTTCCCCAGGGTGACTGTTCATGTTCTGTTAAGATTTTGACGTAACTGGGAGTTTCGCTTCTCTCGCTCATCCCGGGCGCTGCAACTTGTCAGTCCGACCCATGTGTGCGCGCCTCGAGGTTTTGCGCTCCAAGTATCATAAGGTTGCTTTTTTTGTTTTTTTTGTCTAATCGTGGGTGTTTGGAGGAGGTAAGGGTATACATAGTTTTCTTATTTGCACCCAGAATCTGGGTCTTCGCGTTTATTAACTGATGGTTTTCATAGATTGGGAGTCAACACGCAATGCTCACGACTTTTGGGCGAAGCAAAGCAGAAAACAATGCATAACAAGTTTCACTTTCAGGTTCTCACTAAGGAAAATGAAGTCCTTACTATTAAGATCTCATTGTGTCCTTTAAAAGCTATATTAAATGGATGACATAATGCTGCAAAAATTAAGGTGCTCTTCTCTGATTCCCGAGAAGGTGGTTCGCCCTCACCTAATTCCTGAGATCTCTGGTTTCCTGAGTCATTAGTAGTGTTCAAAATCTTAACAGCAATATGCCCATTGATGCTATGCTTTGGCTTTCTACTCAGGGACTGTGATACCTACTTCACTACTGACCCCTTCTGAATTCTTCTTTAGGGAAAGGGTATGTGAGATATGAAAATATAATTAGCAAATATTTTATACAAAATATCTACTAATGGTGCTTCAATCATACTCTACATAATTTAATATTCCTACTCCCACAATATAGTAATAAGCATCTCTATTTTCACATAATGAAGTGAAGCCCAGCAAGGCTGGATAATTTGAATAAGGTTGAAAAGCTAGGAAGATTGCAATTCAGTTTTTGCACTTAGGTCTTTCTTCCTTTAAGGTTGATTGGAATTTTTTACTTAAAACTCTATTAATAAAGCTTATGATTTTTCTAAATGCCAACTAGTATATTTTATTTTCTAAAAACATAGTTACTTTTGTGGTCATACAGATATTAATTAAAGATACTGAGTGTTATTTATATTTTTAGTGTAACTTCAAAACTTATTTGGAATTATCAAAAACATTTCTAAGGCCTATTATCATTTTATTATACAATAACATACAATATTATTATCTAAGGCAAATTATTCTAACGCATATTTATTTTAGAGAGCCTATGGTAGAGAGTGATGATAAATGTTTGGATTTATGAGTTACACAGCCATGACTGGATTTTTATGATTCTGCAACAGTATTCTTATGCTCTCAAAATTTGTTTTGTAAAATCTGTATTTTGGGGTAAATTTGATAAATCATTAGCTTTCGCTGAAACACTTTTAAGTTATATATTTGAAATCATCAGAACCACTCAATTATATGCTTCATGAAGGCTTTGTGTTCAGTACCTAGAATAGTACCTATACAAAATAGGTGCTTAATAAGCAGTTTTTAAATGAATAAATATAACCTCATTTCCTTCAATTAAGACAAAATGATGACTTAAGAAAACACTATTTATAGAATGCTTTTGTCTATTTATAGTAGATTGAAGATTCTTTATTGTCTTTCCTTTCTGCTAGGGAAGTAAAGGAGATGATACAATCAGGTAAGCAACCTAAGAGTTTGCTGTAGAGTGTACCTGACCATAAGTCCAAAGAAGCACTTTGAGCACACAGGTGGGGTTTTGTATAACTTTGGGATTTTGCTGAGTGATTTGATGGAAAGACAAGGAGAAAGGTTGGCAGCCATTTTTAGGAGAGTGGTTGAAGGACAGGGCTATGAGGTTAATTTAAGATTACATAGGAAAATAATGAAGACATAAAAGGGGAGAGAAAAGTTAACTATACATCTTGATCAAATGAGAGAGAAAAATCAGAAGTCGCAGTCAATGTGGTATAGCTTTCTTGAAAGTTTTAGTAGTAAAATGATGGCATGGTTTATGGAAGACCTGTGGGTGGGATTGGCTAACACAGAATGAAGATCAAGAAATTGAAGACTAAGGCACTGAAAGTGCTTTTCACATGGATGTACAAGCCACCAACAGTAATGACGTGGATAGAGAAGGGTGATGGGTCAGATACCAAAAACTTCCATGAAAGTGGTGGAATAACCTGGAATCAAGTAGATGACTGTGCAGAGTTGGGATAGAAGGAACATATCCAGGGAGCAAGAGCCTAAATGGATCAAGGACTGATCTAAGAGGTGGTACACAGTTCAGAAGCAATACTTGGGAGCTACAAGGATGCCAATACTGCCTCCTCTGGTCCTAGGGTGTGAGATAAGGAACCTTCTACATTGAGAGAGAGAGACCTAGGGGAAACTGTTCTCAGGAAAAAGCTGATTTTCACCTAAAGCAAGAAAATAGAAGATGCATAGTGTGACTGGATTATAAAGGTAGTGGAGTTTTTCATATTGAGCAAGGATTCTGCAATGTCAGTGTGGATAAATTTTGGAGGCAAGCCAACATCATGGGTGTGTGACCTGTGCCTTAGCACAGAGCTCTACTTTTAAAAAAGGCCTTGTGCTTGGCTTAATGCTCTTCTGTCCGTTCCTGGAAATTTTTAATAATATTAAACAAGCAACTCCACATTCTAATCTTGCATTGGGCCCCACAAATTATGTAGCCAATTCTGTTGGAGGAAGTGGAGAAATGGGAGCTTGGTTGAAGCAGAAGTAATACAAATGCACTGGGGATTAAAGTATGAGAAACTAAATGCAGGAGATTGTGTTTTTGTGTGAGACCAAGAATAGTGGGAGGAGTGTGACTGCAAGGTTTCAAATGACATCTGGTTTTGCACTCTTCCAGGCCGGGCTAGCTGAGACCTGGTCAGGAAAGGTAAGTAAGCAGCAGTCACCATCAGCCTACTCCATGTTTCTGTAAGCTAGTATATTCGTTTTCCTAGGGTTGCCATTAACAAATTACCACAAACTTAGTGACTTGGACCAGCAGAATTTTATTTTCTCACAGTTCTGGAAACCTGAAGTTCAAACTCAAGGTGTTGGCAGAGCAGGGCTCTCTCGCTCTCTCTCTCTCTCTCTCTCTCTCTAAAGGTTATAGGTGAGAATCCTATTTTGCTTCTCTAGCTTTTGATGCCTGTAAGTAATCATTTGTATTCCTTGGCTTGTACGCTTGTACTTGTATAACTCCAATCTCTACCTTCACTTTCATATATTCTTTGTTTTTCCTCTATCTATATTCTCCTCTTCTTATAAGGGCACTTACTGAACTTAGGGTCCACCCCGTTAATCCATGATGATCTCATCTGGATCTCCTGATCTCAATTACATCTTCAAAGACCCTTTTTTCAAGTAAGGAGGTCACATTCACAGGTATCATGGTTAGAATTTGAACATATCATTTTGGAGACCAGCATTCAGTCTACTATGGTGAGCTTAGGTGAAGCCACAGGAGTAGCCAAGCCGGACGACAGGGGCAGCTGATAGCTTTTCAGGCCTATTTGTCAAAACAAAATATCTATAAAAATACGAAGTTTATCAATGTTTCTAAAGCTTTCCAACTGTGAAATTTAATATGAAATTCAGAAGATTAGAACTGCCCCGAGAGACTTTACATCCCTAGGAGTGACAATCTGCCCTTGGGGACAAAAAGCCCTGGGGAGAGTCATGTACTTGGGGAAAATGCCAAGTCTGGTTACAGAGAACTGTAACCACCCTCTATTCCAGAGAACATGTGTGGTTCCTTGGTGCTTAAGGTGAATCTACGGGATGCCCATATTTCATCCCTCCCTAAAATATGGAATTTAAAGGGCCGGAGGAGTGACCTTGTGAATCTGCAGCAGAAGCTAAGCTAATGTCCCAAGCCATGCTTTATAGAGCAGTGGTCCCCAACCTTTCTGGCACTAGGGACCGGTGCTCCTATGAGACTCTAATGCCTGATGATCTGAGGTAGAGCTGAAGTGGTGATGCTAGCGCTGGGGAGCGGCTACAAATACAGATGATGCTTCACTCGCTTGCCGGTCGCTCATCTGCTTTGCGATTCAGTTCCTAACAAGCCACACATCGGTACTGGTCTGCAGCCCAAAGGTTGGGGACCCCTGTTATAGAGGATAATCTTAAAATCCCTTAGAAAGAAGAGAAAGAAATGTCGAAGCTGATTCTAACTATGCTACTCCACCCTCTTCTAGCTGACAAGCACTCTGAGAAATGATTTAGTAGTCACCAGAGTCAAATGATCTTCTTAAAAATCATCACACTCTGATTCTTTCCACCTTCTGCTTACAATAGAATGGGAGCCATAAAATCCATCAGAGGTTCTATAGCTGTTTTCTGGGTGATGACTGTGAAGGGATCCCGAAATGTGGCAGTGGGGCAGCAGCATAAATGGGCCAAAGTTTACGGCAGATTAGAGGAGCATCCATCTATCTTTAGGTGGCCTTGAAGGAAGTTGCCCTGAGACTAAACTTGGATGATATAGCAGCCTATGGCAGAAGAGAGTGGAGCCTGAGCTGCCCGGCAGTGATCCTGTCCCTGCTATGTGGCAGAAACAATGCCACAGATCCCCATCCACCAAAGGAGAGGCTGGGCAATGAAAAGGCTGATGCACAACTTGCTTTCAGAAAATCAGAGGCTGTAGAATGAGAGGCAGAGGGAATAAGAAGGGACTGCTTTCCTTTTCGTACGTAAAGTAGAAAAGAAATTTCCTAACAAAGTATTTCAAATGATCATTATACTCATATGTCTCTCCTGTTCCTGGTCAGTGGGGCATTCATTGTTTTGCAGAGTAGTAGCATATATGAAAAGAACACTGAAAGCAGGAAATGTTGAGTTCTAATCTCAAGTGGCAATGCTGCTAATGGTATGTAATCTCAGTAGTCAGTTTTCTCTGAAGGGAAGGTATAATACTAAAGGATTGTCCTACTCTACAATTCCATGAAGTGACTTTATTATTAACTCCAAACTCCTCAGCCTAACATTTAGAACACTTTACCCATCCATCTCCATCTTGCTTCAATTCTTATCATTTCCCAACAAAAATCCTCTTTCCTAGATAAGCTGATCAACTTGCCACTTCACCTGACTCCCTTATTCCAACATTCATAATTGGTACAGGGGGTATGCTTATTTTTACTACCTCCCACTCTTAAGCAATGTCACTTAATTTCATCAAATTCCTGTTCACAAATAACCTATTTTATTGAAGGCCTACTGATGAATTTTTTCCATCTACGATTAATTCATTTAAACATACGCCAAGGTGCTATCCAAATTTTATAGCCTTTCTTTCATGTGTTTGAGGAATATAGCAATTTTAAATTAAAAGGAAAATATTATTCTCTTAAGGTTTTGGCATGCCCTTAAAACCCTTTATATGTATTAAGTCTCCTAATTATACTGCAACTTTCTTAGTATGAAGTTCTTATATTTTATAATAGTATTTTCTAACTTCTTCCAGTGAATGGGAAAACTCTGAATGTTTTAGGACCAATAAAAAAAATTACTAAGCATCTAGCCATCCACTGGTACAGCATCAACAAAGTGTTTGGCCCAGAATAGGCATATAATAAATATTTTTGCATAAACATATAAGTAAATTAATCCTCACCCCTCTATTCAACCATATAGATAGATGATAGATAGATAGATAGATAGATAGATAGATAGATAGATAGATAGATAGATACACACACACACACGAAACCACCAACCATTCTCTCTTCTCTGCTCAATATGATGACTTTAACACATGGCAAAAACATCAAAAGAAATTTAAGAAATCTAAAACTTAACAAAGATATCTTTGTGATTGATCAATATGTAGTAATTTACTTGCCTAAATAAGCTTTATTTTTAACAATGTATAAGAAATAATTTAAAATATTTTGGTATATTTTCATATGAATTGCTTCTGTGTACAGATTCATAAAATCAGAAATGAGAGCTTGAAGATTAGATGATCAACATAATTAAAACATTAACTCATAACTTCTAAAACAGGAGATCTTGGGGTCTCTAGAATTTTATTTTATATTAAGAAATGTACATTTTAGCAGAACTCCAGTAACATTTTTATGATATTTATTATAGTAGATATTATTTATGAAGCTTCTAAATTGCTCAATCAGATAAATATAGTGAATACTAAATTATCTTATAAAATGAGTTGAACCTTTTTTGATTTGGGCAAACTCTAATTTAACATAACTCAAGCATCACTAATGGAACTTAGAGTGGGTGGAGTCTTCTAAAAAGAGAAGCTTCTGAGATGTTCCTGGGGCATTGGACTTGAAGACTAGCCTCTTAAAAATTTCCTTGGGAACTGAAAATTTAAACTTAACCCATTGAGACACTATTTTTTAAATTTTCCTTACACTGTACATGAGTTAGAAAATTAAAGTATCTTAATGGTTGAAATATAATCTTTAGCATTAATGTTTCTCTGGGTTTCCTGGATTAGATGCATCTTATTCATGATTCTCCTTATTAGTTGCAGCCCTAGACAAAATTTGAAAATAAGTATAGCCTGACTCCTTTTCATATTTTTTTGTCTTCTCCTGCCCAACCATTTGAGGTTCTCCTGTGAGTCTTGAGGTTTATAAACATGCTGACCCTCTTAATAGCTTCTTGTGTAACGCTCTTTGGGGTCAGAAGTGGGGGAGTGGAGCAAAGTAATTGACATTGCAGATGGGAACTTTAGGGAGAGAATAATGTCTGAGAACAAACGCTTTTTTAAGATTAGAGTTTAAACACTACTTTGACACCTATAAGGGGGCATCTTTCTTTACAAATCAGACCTGAGCATTACCAATGAATATATATGCATAAGATAAATCTTCCCAACCTTGTATTGAAAAAGAAAGGAAGGGAGAGGTTTGGAAGGAAAGAAAAATGGGAGTGGGGACTGAAGATTTGTCAGACAAGGCTCATGCTTTCCTGACTGATTCCAAAGTGTTTAATGAAGATTTATTTTCTTAATAAGGAGGACTTGGATATAGTATTCTTAGTTGACAGGTTTTTTTCCCCCAATACTTTAAAAAAGTTGCTGTACTTTATCCTATGTACAAAACATCTTTTATTCTGTTTTTAAGATTTTCTCTTTACTGATGATTTTAAGTGATTTTATTATATGTCTTTGGGTAGTTTTCTTTATGTTTCATGCACTTAGGTCCATTGCACTTCTTGGGTTGGAAATATTTTAGTCATTTCTTCAAAGAAGTTTTCTGCCCCCATGCCTTGAGGATTCCAATTAACACATATGCTTAAGCTGCTTAAAGATGTCCCACAGATCAGTGATGCTCACTCTGTTGATCTATTTTTGGTCTTTTTGTCTCTGTGTTTTATTTTGAATAGTTCTATTGCTATGTCTTCGAGCTCACTGATTTGTTTTACATTAGAGTGTTTAACCTACTTTTAATTCTATACTGTGTCCATTTCGTCTCAGGTATTGTATTTTTCATCTCTAGAAGTTTGATCTGGTCTTTTTATATATCTTCTATTACTCTCTACTTAACGTGCTCAGTCTTTCCTCTACCTTCATGAGCATATATGATATCGCTACAATAACTTTTACAACATCTAAATTACCTGCTAATTCTATTGTCTGTCAATTTCGGATTGTTTCTACTGATTGCTTTTTCTCTTCACTGCAGGTCATATTTCCCTGCTTCTTTATATTCCTGGTAGTTTTGGTTGGATGCCAGACATTATAATTTTGCCTTGTTGGGTGGGTGATGGATATTCTTGTGTTCCTATTAGTATTCTTGAATTTTGTTCTAGATCACAGTTAAGTTATTTGGAAAAAGTATATCCTTTTGAAGCTTTCCATGAAGTTTTATGAGGCAGGATTAGAGAGAAGTCATTAGTCTAGGGCTTATTTTGCTCTACTCCTGCAGTAATAACTTTTAGAGTACTCCAACTAATGTATATCTTGAATTAAACCTAAAATTCCACATATGGCAACATGAATGACTCTCAGCTATGTGTGAGCTTTGGTGATTAGTATTTGTGCTCCTTTAGGTGGTTCTTGTTTTCTAACATGAATAAACTGATTTGTACCCAATGGAAGACTTGAAGGGATCTTCTGGAGCTTTCTTAGTGAAGTTCTCTCTGCACAGGGACTCTGCCTACAACCTCTAGGTCCTCTGCCTCCCTAGATGACCAGTTCCATCTTTTTCAACTCTGAGAAGTGGCCAAACTTAGCTTGGGTTCCCTATCCCTGCATTATTACTTGGAACCGCTCGTCAGACACTGAGCTAAGGCAATCGTAGTGCTTCCCTCATTTGCTTCCTCTTTCTCAGGGATTACTATCCTGTGCTGCCTAATATTCAGTATCTGAAAAACTGTTGCATGTATTTTGTCTGCTTTAATAGATGTTTCAGGAAGGAGGTCCCTATTTCTCCATCTTGACTAGAAGTAGAGTTTATTTACTTTGTAATTTGTTTTTGCTTTTTGGTTTTGTTTTGTTTTTCATAGAAATCTTTTCCCACAAAACGCTTAGTAATAGTTCACTGCACGCAATGGATTTTTGTTTTGAATTGAATGGAATGAATCATAAAGAAAAAAAGGGGAAATTCTGTTCACTTACATTTCGCTCAGAGGAAAGTTTATCTGGAGAACTTACTGGAGAACACAATTCCAAGATAACTAGTCCTATTCTCAATTGTGATCCTGAGAACTTCTGTGGCCTTAATTTTTTGTGCCTAAGTTTTCATATAAAATGGTAGTGGGTGTTGACCTTCTTGGATTTTTACATTAGATTCAAACAAGAACAGTCTTAACTAGGATTAAACTGAAATTCTATCCATGTTACCTTTGAAGTATTTGACAATTGTGAATGTTATCTGTTTATAAATTATTCATTATTAATAAGCGAGCTAATTCCAAGTCTTGCTCTGGAAATCATCTAATAAAGTCACCATTAATAGCAACATTGAAGCTACATCTCAGGGAAGGGGACAAATAAAAATTATTTCTCAGTTCAATGATGATAATCTCAGTTTTTATATTAACTAAATGACTTAATTAATAAATCTCACCCTTTTTTCCCACAAAACATTTCTATGATAGTTATATATAAACAGCTTATGCAAATTTATGTTCTATTTCAAAAGAAAGAGCATATAAACTTGCTGCATCCAACTCTTTTCCCACTCTGTCTTCTGGTTCACATCAAGCCATCTGGGGCATCCAAAATAAAGAAAATTAAATAGCACAGATACATGAAATAATTCTGTCTTTACCCCCAAACCCATGTGCACAGATCTATAGAAGCAGTTGGCTTGATGTGTTAGAATGTTTCATTCCAGTCCAGTAAACAAATCCTCTAAGTAAAGGGACAATTTATGGCTGAAAATATTATCTAGGCACCACACACCTTTACCATCAGTACTTTAGTCTGTGAAAATTCATGAGAGAAGGTGACCGCAAAACGTTAGTAGATGTCAAAACAAAAAATATTAACCTTACCTGACCCTAAGCATCAAGAGTTTTGTAGATCACTGTTATGTGAGATCGGTAGAATTCGTACTATCAGGGAGCTTGTTAGAAACGTAACAGCTCAGGCCCCACACGAACTGAGTCACAATGTGCATTTAACAAGGTCTTTGAATAATTTGTATACATGTTAAAGTTTGAGAAGCACTGCTGTACAGCACCTTGAGTCTTTAACTCAGTGATTAAACTCAATGTTTTACTCTAAACTGTTTTTTTCTTACTCTAAAAAAGGCCATGCCTCTGGTCATTGAACAATAACCCTAGTGTGGAAGTGAATCTGACTTTTCTAATGACAAATACAGCTTTTTTTCTGAAAATATCCTAGACCTTTTGATCCTGAAGTATCTAACACTGTACATGACTATACAATACTAAAAATGTACTCCTTCGTGATTCTGTAAATGATTAGAATTTTCCAGAATTTACTCAAGCCCCTAATTTAAAATAAAATTTTCATTGTTTTGATGGAAATATTAGATATAGTTGTTAAAAATCCCTGTCATAAAAATAGAAATTTATATCAAGACGGAATGCTAGAGGTTATTTAGTCCTGTTTTATACCACCTCTTATTACGTTTAAAGGAAAGTAATTTGCAATAAAAGATTTATTATATATGCTTTATATAACATACCCTGCCAGCTTCCAAAAGGAATTTATTATTACAAATGATCACTATATAAAATAAGACTGTCAAATTAGATTTTAGAAAGTATAAAAGGAATGAAATAAATATATCAACCACCTAACCCATGTTTACTGGGTTGAAACATTAAATTTGGTTCTTCACTTCCTGGAAATTAAGGAAAAAAAAAAAAAAAAAAAAGAAACAAAACTGACTGTATAGCTAGTTAGTATTTGCAATCCCATGTATAGAATCCATCCGAGTCTAATACCATATTGTTCATTTGCTTTTTAAAACATTCTATACAGATCAATTTTTGAACCAGACTTTTATCCAAGGGGTTATATTTTTAAAGTAAATGAAAGATGCTTAAATTTGGTTCGGTGTCATGCTAACTGTTGAATAATATACAAGAAAAATCCAAATCCCATTGGCTAAATCCTGAGTAAATGAAACTGGTAAGAATAAAGATATAATTAAAAAAACAAAATATAGGGAGGTAGATGGGAGGGAAAATTTAAATCATTTCTTCAATTAAAAATATTAAATAATTAATTAAAAATAAAAATAAATAAATAGAATATAAAAAGCACTCAGACTTCTTAATTTTTGATTAAGTTATATCTATCTGGTTAAAACCCTCTGGTTAGATATCCATGAAACAACTGGTATTTTGGAATAAAGTCTTTTTGCCTGACTCAAATATTCAATCCTTCCTGAGATGAAGACATTTTGAGAACCAGTAGTTTCCATGAGTACTTACATTGGCTTATTTTGTGTCAATGTTGGTATTAATATCAGAAATATAATACTGAGTTTTTGGCTTGGATTTCAACTACCATCTTGACAATCAACAACTGAATAAGTTCAAATGTATATGGAGTTATTTTACAAAGGATGGCGAATGGATAGTTTTCATTTCTAGTAAAGGAAACAATGGAAATCAGTCTATCAATGTACAAAAAATAATAATGAAAAGTAATAATTTCCAGTGGCCCTTCAATTGTTCAGAGGAAAATCATGTAGTCATCAAAAGTTTTTCTAACCTGACAACGTGTGTATACATGTTGCGGAAGAGTGTGTTGTTATGTGCGTATTGAGAAATAGGAATAAGATGAAAGAAATCTTCCCAGCTATAGAATTATTTAACAAGGGGAAACTGAAGCATCTGGAATTTCCTACCTTGGAGGTAACTTTAAGAGATGAATAAACCATAATCTGTCCATATGGCTGGGATCTTTTTTTTTTTTTTTTAAGTAAAGCGTGTGATAGGCCCTTGAGGGAAAGGGCAGTTCTAAAGGAACCACACAACTGTGGATTAGTTTAACAATGGCAGATACCCTCCAGGCTTTTATCTATTTCAGTCTATTTTCTTCCCCCATCCTTGTCAATAGAAGTCAGTTATCATCTGTGAGCAGAGGACAGCCCTGTGAACAGAAGACTGAGCATGCATCATCTCCTTGCTATCACCTTTATCTCTAGTCTCAACCTGGTCACATTCCAACTTTCCCTTTTCTTGGCCAGCTAATGAAGATAAATGTCTGATTGTTTTTGCTCTTACCTAAAATCTAAAAAGCTCACTGTGGCAATTAAACTATCATATCTTTCATGGCCATATTTGCTAGATTAACTAAAGAGCTAAATAATTTACACATTGTTTTGTAGAACACTAATAAAAGGCTATCATTTTACTGTTTGCCTATGTTTATAAATTTCTGCCAGAGGAAGAAAAAAGTAGTTATTCTCCAGCTTACTGAGCACGACTAAGCAAGTGCTTTTCTTTCATTATCTCCTTAAAACATTTAAAGGTATTTCTGTGCTAGGAAGTTATTGTTTCCTTAAAACAATCTGTGAGGTATGCAGTATTATTGCATTTAACAAAAAAGTAAACTGTGGCACATATAGGTTAAATAACTTACCCACGACTTTACAACCTGTAAGTGCTGGAATCAAGTTTCAAAACTTAGATATGCCTAAGCATTAAGTCTGTGATCTTAACCTCCACACTACATAACTTCCATAAATAAACCTCGCAAAGTTTCATTGTGAATCATATGCAATATAAAATAGCTATTCATGAAGCTCTTCTTCCTAAATAACTTTCCATTTTAAGATGACATATTTGCTAGCAGCAGGCTCAGAGCTCAGAAAGATAAATATTTTAATCAAATGCCACTCGTCCTTACCAATAATATAGCATTTTTGTATATTTTACTGTTTTCGCCTAAGTATATGTCTAAATATCCTCCCCTTTTTCTGATCCAGATTTTTACTCATTTCTTCTGATTTCCACTGATGTCAAAACATACATAATGATTAAGCAACAAAAGATATCTAAAAATATATTTTAGAATAGCAAAAGCCTGAAAATTCTGATCTTTTTTCAGAGGATCTGATATAGTATTTGAAGATCACTTGTCTTGACTGAAAAAAAGGTTTATCATTATTAACTAAATTAACTCTTTGTTGATAAGAACATGATCAATTTTACTGTCTTCTTTCACTACTGCCCCCTTATTTTTTGTTCCGCCCCCCTATAATTATTAAATACCAATAACTTGTTGTCTTCATTATGTAATATGAGCTAGCTTGGAGTGACAACCTTCTCTTGCACATCTGCATATTCTCTCCCAGCCCCTGTGTAATGTCCAAATAGAGAGACATTAAGCTTTTATTGGATAATGTGCTTTTGAGAAATTTTTTTTACATTACACAAATAATTCATAAATATATATTAATTTTTACAAATTTAAAATGTGGAGATGAAATCGAGCCACCTTTGAAACCCACCTTCAACTTTTAAATCTGCCATTCCCAGATGTAACTGTATCCATCACAAATTAAACATGTTTATTTCCCATCCTTTGTTAATGCTTTTACATAAACATCATTTGGATCCAGAATATATATATATATATTACATGTCTGTGTTTACATACTGTAGATACTATGCAACTTTCATTTTTTATTGTACAATGTCTTAGAATTCCGTTGCTATTACAAATCATAAGGATGACTCATTTTTTAACTGTTGCATAGTATACCATAGAATAAAAATATTAAGATTCATTGAACCACTCCCCATAGAGAAACATTTAGGTTTTTCCAGGATTTTATTATCACACATGTTGCCGAACATTTGTTATTCTAGGTAGATGACTGAGAAGTAGAATTTCTAGGTTATGGCATTAGTCTTACTTTAAGAGATATTTCTGTGCTAGGAAGTTATATTAGAGTCATAAAGACTCGGGCACTAAAGTAAGAACCTTATCAGTCTTGGAATCAAGAGTTATAAAAAGTCTATCAATTTAGCAGCAGTTGTATTTTTCCAATGGAAAACATAGTAGAAATCAAAAGAAATGGACACTAGCTCCTTGTGCTGCTAATAAGAAGTTAGGCAGCCTCTCCAGATTTCCATTTCCTTATTCTACAATATTAGGGGACAGAACTAGATTTATTTCTCAGAAACGTTTCAGATCTACACCGGCATATTTCTGTTCTTCATTTATTCATTCATTCAACAAGCATAGACAAAGCATTAGAATCTACAATGTTTCCATCAGAGTTTAACAAGAAATAATGCCTGGAAACAAAGCAATGTATAAACAGATAGACATCATTTAACAAATGTATCTAGGCAACAAAATGTGTGCTTTCCAGAAAAAAAAAAAGTACAAAAGATAAACACATCGTTTATTTAGTTTGCTTTGTTTGTCTGAATAAAGCAGCTGCTTAGTACAGGTTTATCTGCAAACAATAAAATCTGGAGTGAAGTTATTGCCCCCTCCACTAAGGTGGAGGCAGAGGGAGATTTGTTCAACATGTGCTTACATGTTCCTGTACCCTGAAGCAGTAATTGTCCAGAAGAGCTGTAGCCAACACTAAGACTTGGTATTCTGGGTGCTGTTTCTTGAGTTCTCCAGATTCTCAGCTCCCCGAATTGTCTCAAGGCCCATCTGTTGTATTGTTATCCTAAATATAAGTTCTTTGATCTGCTATGTCACCAACTGTACGTAGTATCCACACACACTGAATAAAGAAGGGATCAGGAAGGAGGAAGTACGGGGGAAGGACTTCCTCAATAAGAAACCTATGAATTTAATACTTATTAAAAACCAAAAAGAAAAAATACAAGCATTTTTATCCAGATTTTTAAGATTCTTCTCCTTTAGCACCGAGCCTGAACATCTCTTCATTTATTTTAGTGTTCTTTTTTTTTTAAGTTACAGTATCTTCAAAGGCAAAAGGACTGTGGGAAGAAACAGATAAATCAAAACACAGATAATGTGAAGTAATTCGCAACATTGAATCATCAGTCTGCTGAGAAGACAGTCAGAAATAAGTTATATAAAGTATAGTTATATTAAAATGAGGTAAATGTATGACAGTATCACCACCACATTTGGCAATTGTAACACAAATAATGAAAAACCTAAGCAGGACAGAGCTGTAAATAAGTTCCTGTTTGGCAACACCATCCTTGGTTCAATAGATCAGTTTACTTTCAATTTAGACAGTGTCTACCCACACAAAGTAGAAAATCGAAACGCTCTCTGAGTAGGTGATTTTAAAGTATGATTTCACTAACTCTTTGTCAATTGTATAAATTTGATTATGCTTAATTTGGTTCAGAGAACATTTATTATGCACCAGGTGACAAAATGTGATCTCTACCAAAAAGAGTTTATCTTTTATTGGAAATAGTTCAAAGTTCTCAAATCTCAAAACCAAATTATTTTCAGAATCTGTCAGCTAAAGAAAAACAAAGAGGGACAGAGAAACAAGTTACACAGATATTTTGCAAGGACTCAGCATGATTAACAAAAGAAAGTAATAGCTCTAAAAACATTAGAAATTCCTGTTCTGGATAATTAAAGAAAAAACATTCTTACCCAATTTTAATATTTTGTAACAGATTGCTTGGAGGAAGCAAAATAGTAGCATGGAGAGAACACTTCTATAGACAATTTTCTTTAACTGTGAGAGAGGGAGGGAATGAAATAATCTATGGCCCCTTTCAGGTTTAACCCAACAACTGAGTCAGCTATGAGGCTGTCAGTTGTTTGTGTATAAAAGTAGCAGATAAAGGCAGCCCACAGGTCGGTTCGACAAAAGCCAAGTGAAGTTGAAAGGTATTCAATTATTCAGTAGACTATATGCTGCTTTTGTGTACCTTACCTCACTGTTTTGGATAAATATTCCACTGATCATAATACTTTACAAATAAAGTATTTAATGAATTTAATATTTTGGAACAACAGTAAGTTCATCAAAGAGCTCACACATAGTCTCAACATTCCATTTTAAAATCTTTTACTAATAGACTGAGGCCACTTTTTTGACTATGAATAAATAGTATGGCAAATATAATTTAACATTTCTTTGGTTTTATTCATTATTTAAATTGAAATATTCATGGTATAAAAGTAATATCTGAGATAGGAGATATTTTTACTTAATATTTTTGCATATTTCTTCTAAATGTGGAATGTAGAAAAAAATCCACTAAATTGTTAATCAGTGTATCACAGGCCTCTAACTTGCTGCTATGCTATTTGTTTCTTGACTTAATTTATGCAAAAATAAAACACCTGGTTAGAATTCTACTCATGGTTGAATTAATCTACAATTTATTGTAATTTCCAAATAATTTTTCACTTACAAACTGACATATTTAACTTCTGATTTGTAGATGTGAATTTTAATTTAACTTATACATTTGGTGTTCTCATAAGAAAAAAATGATACTTGTTTGGAGAAATATATAGCAATAAGGGGGCATGTTGTCCTAAAATCTTGTACGTGTAACCATTTTTACATTTTTCTATTTCCTAATATATTTTCTTTCTGATTGGAATGTAATTTTTAAAAAATATTTACTGTAACCAATACTTTAGCCATATGTCTTACTCACAACCATTAATGATGTGTAATATTTTATAGATAAAATTAGGTCCATTCAGTCTTAGTTCTGTGTATACTTTGTATGCTAAGTGGTTTCTCATACAACAGACTTACAAAGAATTCCATTTAAATCATTTATCTCCATCTCTTCCAAGTCCAGTGCTGGGCTCAGCATTGTACATTCAGGTGAGTGTTGTATACTCATCAGCCAAAAGCTCATCTCAGGTGGACAAGTAAAAGTAGCATAGATAGTTCAAGGCATAAATTAAATCTAATGTCTGACAGGGGCAGAAGTGGTGATAATGATGCTTCTTAGATCTATTCCAGCAGCATTTCCATCGCTTCTCTCATTTCTTAAACTTTAAAGGATCCTCAAAGAAAGGACATTTTGTTGGCTATGGGAAAGCTAAGAAAGGTTTAAACTTAGCTGGCACTCCTCCCACTGTCAGATCCAATGTATTCATACATTTCAAAAGAGAGGGCAGGATACCACATCACCAGAAAAACAGTAGGTAAGACTTCCCCTCATTCCTCTGTGACTTCTCAAGTTAGAATCTCTCATAATACTGCAGACGCTAAATACTAACTCTACAGTTCTCCATCCAAGTGAAACATTCAAGTCTCACTTCCAAGTGAAAATCAGATAAGTCTAACAATTGGCCTTTCTGCTCTATTCTCATTAGTCTCAGAGAAGCCTAATGAATTGTTTATTTCTCAAGAAAAATAATATAAAGCTGTCTATGAAAATAAACTAATTCAGAATGTATTATTGTTATTGTTATTCATACCATCATCATTATGATTAATGGTATCTATTAGAGCTGGCGTCTGTGTCTAGAAGAAAACTGAAAAGACACATTAGGATTATAATTGCAGAACACACATGTATGTATATGTGTATTTTTTAAGTAAATGGTAGGAAGAGGTGTGGTGCTAACGTAGCATCCTAAAGTAATAGCAGCAAATACTTAATGGAATGACGAATAGTCAAAGAAAAATGTTAGAGTGGTATTTCAGGAAATCATTTGTGAAAAATTGTATTCTATAAGATGAATTATGAGTCTCATCTTAATATGTGCCATATCAGTTTATTACTCATGTCATTATTAGAATAAAAATTCTCAATTCTAGGAATAATTGAATATTTCTATTAAGAATAGGTAAGTCCTTCCATAGAAGTGCTTTGGCATGCCAGTCTTTTGCTGTCTGCATAATGTAGAAGATACTATTAATATTTCTGATTTAAGGCTAATAATAACATTTTTCTGAAATGTATTTTCAAATAAAATTAAATGTTCTATTAATTTGTTCAAAATAATCTTTACCAAAGCTTAGCTTGTTTTATTTCTACAGTGTATTATGCAATGCAATCAAACAACAAACCATATAATCAACCAATGTAAGAAATAGCAAAAAGGGAAAAAAATAAAACATTTGTGATGGAAGTGTTTTTCTATCTTGATTGCTAAGACTCAGTAGATAATTATGAAGTTAGGTAAACAAAATACAACTTGCAAAACCAAAGAACAAAATGTAAGAATAACATGTCCATATTTGTAATCTTTCATTTAATAACTATTTTCTTCATGACTACTATGTGTTAAGTACTGTTTTAAATTTAGGATACATAAGAGAACAAAACAAATAAAAATTCATGACCTAGTGGAGCCTATATTTCACTCTACTTAAAGATGTTTATACATAATAATGTTAATATGGTCATCAGTTCATCGCAGGCAGAACAAAAGAATAGCACCTTCTAGAAATAACACTCATAGACACAGAGAAAGTAGTTATCATCTCAGGAACATAGGATAGAAAACACAGCTCATTATATTTCTGTCTGTCTAGCCCCTCCAGCAGGTAACACCACTTGTAGTGCCAACCTCTTTGAAAGACATATTTACAAACATCAGTAAGAGTGGCTCTAAAGAAAAAAACACAAACAGATTTTGTATTCAGAATCTGCTTGTTTAATAACAACATATTATGGCATAAAACTGTTTTCTGGCCTTTGGACTCGTTCCCAATCATTCTCATCTGAACGAAAGCCATGGCAAACAACTTGTGGGTAGTTAAACGGTAACCACATCTCCTTATTCCTCTTTTACTTTCTTTTATTCATTTTTTTTTCCTGGCAAATAGAAGAAAGTAAAGAGCCCAGTGGCAAGACCAATGTTACTGAACAAGAGATCCCACTGACATGCATAGAAGTCAATAATATGGCACCAGCTTTTGAGAGGTGACTGGCAAGAAAACGGGAGGCAAGGCTGAAATCTGTCTCCTTGATTCAGGGTTCGGGGTGGGGTTTCAAGGGGTAGCAATTAAGGGTTCACAGGTGTTACTCTTAAGTGATGTATTCAAGGTTTAAATTCTGGTTCTTGGCCTTGTTAGAAACAGGATAGGACCAGTTTGAGTTGGTTCTGTGGTTACAACAAGTTCTGCTGGGTGAAGCACATCTTTTGGATTCTGGGGAGACACAATGGGCTCAAGGATGACCTGGACTATTCTTGGACTTTAACTTTTATTATTTGAATGCTAATTTTTATTTTATCAGTTCCATGGAGATGACAGAAAATAAACAACTACAGAGTCCTTTCATCTATCAACAAGAGGCACAAACATTTTTTGAGCAACTCCCATGTATGAAACAGGAACCATACATTGAATGGTTTGTAGTGGTAAAAAACAATCACTACACTCAAAGAAAAAAAAATATAAACATATATGTTCTATGACTGTGAAAAATGTATGGTTCTAACATTTGTGTGTATATATATATACATATAGTATATATATGTACATATGTTTATATATACACACATAAATGTTCATATTATGTATATGTAAAAGGGCATAAACATTTTAAAAATACAGACTGTGCCCACTTCCCAGCCCACATTCAGACCACTCTTGCCCATGCAGACAGCTAGAACAAAAATTTAATAATTGTTAGGTATAGTAAGATGGAAATCATGAAAAAAAATCCTCATGGCTCAATCAACTAATATTTATTCAGTAGTCAGAGACATCTGGCATAATTAAAGATTTGCAGTGGTCCCTGCCCACAAAGGAGATTAATGATATAATAAGAAAGAAAAACAGAAAAAAATATGACAAATGCAAATGCACATGGATAAATCACAGAATTACAAGAACGAAGCACATTAAAGGAGGGTTAAGTTTGTGTATCAAAGAAATTGAATTTCTTTTAAACCTTTAATCTTGATCCTTAAAATTTTAAAGATTTGGTAATTGTTTTTCAACATTTATATAGCAAGTTAATTAAATTTAAAGTAGTCTTGCATCTTCCATTCCAAATTTATTTAAGTCCTTTGAGAGGCTCTCTGACCAAGTAATTTGTATTACTTCTTTTCTGTTCAGCTCTTCATGCTCAGCATTGCCTAGTTCTAATAACTACCAATCATAAGTCAGGATGGAAAAGAAAATCTTACATTGTAAAAGAAATATGATAATAAAAACTGAGGTTACTCATAGAGAAAATTCTCTAAACAGAAATCTGCATTGCCCACCATAAAACTGCTTTAGACCTAAAAAGTCTATCTATCTTATATATAGAAGAATTGTGATAGGATGATAATGGTTCATTCTTCCAAATCACAGTATGATATAGTAAAGTATTTATTTCCACAAAATAACTTTTTGAGAAGTGAGCAGATATCTTGCTGTGCTATCTCCGAAGGTCCTTGGCTCTAGTGTGACCTGAGGTGTATCTTGAGCCTGTGATTCATGGAAGATCCTAGGCATTTGGTAGACTAGAGTCTGTAATACAGAATCAACACTATACACCTAGTGGGAGCTGAGACACCAAGAACTGGTGATGATTGTTTTCCCATCACCTGCAAGTCACATGTTTTCTAGAGTGGGTAAAAAAGCAGATTTACTACGGGTAGTGCCAGACAAGACATTGAGCACAATACAGTAAGAATAAATAAACTTTATTCTTCCATTTATCCATTAACTTTTCATTTTAGAGGCTCACTAAAATAGATTCGATCTAAAGAGAAGAAAATGGTGGTAGGCCAGGAACCAAAAAGGAACCACACCAAATAATATTCTCTGCTGCTTGTAGTGTACGGTGTATACAGATATCATATAGGAAATTTCCAGTCCCAGTGTTGCAGCAGCATGAAAAGCCTGGAGCTCAGGGAGGTCTAACAGGGTGAAACTGGGCAAACCCTGCCCAGGCAAACAATTAACTTCATTAATAGGGTAATGAAGAAGATAATTAATTTTTAAAAAGAGAATGAGGAAAAGTGTGATGTAGGAGAAATATATTTCTAATTCGCTTAATGAATAACATATGAATGACAATAGGCTGAATAATTGCCTTCATTTAATAGAAGAGATGAAAACAAATAACATCATTACACGCCAAAGTCACTTTTCAGAGTTCCCAATTTCCCATTAAAATCAACCAAATTTCAATTTCTAAAGATTTCTTTTCTGTAATTCATAATTTAAGATAGTAGGAGTATGCTTTTCCACGTTTAGACTCCACTTGAACTATTTCAGCCTATAGAAGAATCTTCAAGTAAATGATTTTAGTGTTTGAATTAACTGCATTCATATTCTATTTTCAAAAAGAGAAAAACAAATTTTAAAACCTTTAACATATTGGAATAGTAAAGCTGGTCAAATATAAAATGGTTGTTAAATAATTTTAGTGCAAATACACTGAAAAAATATTTTTGTACTTTAAAAATTAAAATATGAAATGTGTGAAATTTTACTGGATAGAAGGCACTTTAAAACCAATTTTTAATAATTTTAGAACAAGGCTGACTGCATTATCTGTCTATATGCAATGTTTTTTTTTTCACACCTGAATCTCTAAATGAGAAGCATTTAGTTGTGTTTAACATGTAACATTTATTTAATGTGGACACTTGTGTTAAGAACAATTCAGATTTCCTCCAACTGAACTATGGAGAGGTTGCCAAAATAAGAGAAGATAACTTTTATTTTATTACATAGTACTTTTGATTAGGAAAGAATATGTCCTAAATTTAAAATTTTGAATGAAAGTTCAAATGAATCATATTTTTGTAAATAGTACTTTGCTTTGTTAGTAATTATTGATTAATCCTCATTCAAACAAGAAATATTTACTAAGTGCGTAACCTAATTTGAAGAGCCAGAAAGATGAGCAATACACAAATCCCTTTTCTGGAAAAGGCTATAATCTAGTATGAGAAATAAAAATAATTCATATATTCCTGTAAAAAGATAGAATGAGGGGAGTGGCATAAAATATAATATGAAGAGAATTCAAACTAGAAAACAACTCCAAAGAATCCGATATACCAGGAAGATCTTCTAGAGGGATGTGAAGATGGGTCTTTAACAATAGATTAGGGCATGTGGGCTAGATGGGGAAAAGGAGGATATTTCATACAGAGGGGACACAAACACAAAGATATGGAGATGCAAAAGCATGGGTTGTTTCGGTGCAGCAGTGAAAAGTTCAATTTAATTAGAATATAAGATGACTATAAAGAAGTAATTGGAAATAAACCTAAGAAAGTAGGTTGTAGGCACATTATGGCAACCTTGAACTCCTGACTTTATTCTGAATTAATGAGGAGTCCTGGAAAGGTTTTGCGCAGGTAGAGTGATGTGATCAGATCTGGCCATCAGAAGATGACATCACCAAACGTACATTGTGAGAAAGAGCTAGCAGACTCTGAGAGCCCAGGCAAGAAATAACAGAGTCCAAGATTAAGGTGGTGATCTTGGAAACAGGAAGGAAAGAAAGACAGATTAGACAGTGGGAATCTGGACAACTAGACAAATAATTGAATGTAGGAAATGGTAAAGACAAAATGCAGTTGGCATCTAGGTGATCAGAAAATTAATATTATAATTAATAGTAATAGGTGAATCAAGAGGAAAAATGGGTTTTGTATGGGAAATTGAAGAGTTCCATTTTGAACAAGTAGAATTCAAGATTCTAGAAAGGTATCAAGATAGAGAGGTCAAAAAATTATGCTTTTTTTAAATGTAAGTAGCAACCTTACCAATTATACCTTCACCGTATGTGAAGTTAACTCACTTGCCAAATCCTTTGAAAATTTCCTTTGTCGAACCCTGATTTTTTTTTTGTCCTTAGCTCTCCAGTTTCATTTCACTCACATTTGAAGTAGAGTTATTCTCTTCCTGGAACTTATTGTTTCTATACACATTTCCTTCTAACTAATAAATGAACATTTGTTAACTTTGCATTAGTCACATTTCTCCTTCCTTTTAACCCCACCGTAAAATAATTTCTGCCCACTAGGTTTTACACTTTTAACCTAAATTATATAAAGAGATTGTTTTTCCTCCCCCACCCCTACTATGCTCTTTTCTGTCTCTCTTGAATTAATGCATTTAAAATAAATGTATTTTTAAAATGAAAAGAAACAATTCTATTTTTCCTCAGTGCTGGTTTCTTTTTTTTAAAAAATTGATACTTGACAGCAAATAAGCCCAAATTCAAGGTCCATAGTTAGGATCTTTTGACTTTATTGCTTTTTCTTTAATAGCTCTCCAACACGGCCTCCCTCATCCCAGGAAAAAAGTTATTCCATCACAAATTTCTTCACTTAAAATAACATAGATAAGGTTTTAATCTCATTTTACTAGAATTCCTAATTCGAAATATATTTATGATATTGTTTGGCTAAATGCCCTAATCAAACAATGCGTGGCTCCTGCATTTATGTACCCATAGCACTTTTTAACTATCCCCATGTATAATGTATAGTTTAGTCATTATTTTTCTTTCCATCAAATTATGAGACCCTTGAAGACAGGGACCATCCCATCCTAATTCCTATATGCCTCATGCCTGGCACAGTACCTGACAGGTAATAAGTGGTCTAATGTTTGTTGAATAAATATATGAAGAAATATATGTGCAAATTGTGGAGATAAACCTAATGGCCACCCAGGCCATAGTGCTTAAAATGTCATATCTATGTCCTCAATTCTCTTTCTGGTAGTTCTCAATTTGTTTAATTACATGAAGAGCCAAGAAAGTTAGAATTAATTTTAAAATGCATGAAATAATATATCATATGCTTAACAAATCAATGAGATATGTTAAATATATCCTTTTAAACAGATGTTAGTAATGCTTCTTATAATTTACTTACATT
The DNA here is from genome assembly GCF_000325575.1 of Pteropus alecto. NCBI lineage: Eukaryota > Metazoa > Chordata > Mammalia > Chiroptera > Pteropodidae > Pteropus > Pteropus alecto. The sequence goes on along the minus strand of NW_006494612.1, from coordinate 14,259,750 downwards.
TAAATATAAATTAAATTTATATGTAAATTAAATTTAAATATACTCTTTTCCATCATATTACCTTTGTAAATTTTTTCTATTGTGACTTTATAATTATGAAAATAATGATGATCATGGTAGGAGACTTGGAAAATATCAAAAAGCATAAAGAAGAAAATACCAATATTAACTTGGGGTGCATTTTCTGCATACATTTTGATATGTGAGATCATAATTTGTATAGAGCTCTTTATCCTGGTCTATTTTTTTTTTTCATTTAACATTGTATTGTGAGTATATTCTTTGTCAATAGACATTTTTAGAAAATATATTTAACAGCCAAATACTATTCCCATTGAAAACAGTCCCATAATATTTTTGCCTATCTCTCTACATATTAGGTGTTTTGATAATATCTAAATATTTAAGATTATATATATTGCTGTAAGAAACACGATAAAATGGCTATTGGATAAATAACTCTGAATGTTTAACCCTATGCTAAGTTGTTAATTACATTATTTAGTTTAATCTTCATGAATTTCTATAAGGCAGATATAATTATCCACATTTTAAAGGAAATAGGCTCAGTGAGAAGAAAAAAGTAACTTACTCTACATCACATAATCAGTAAGAAGTAGAAGAGGTATGTGAACCAAGACTTGTGTCATGCCCCAGTTTCTCTCTGGTCAGGAAAACTATAGCTTTGATTGGACCTCTACAATTAAGTCCCAGAAAGCAAGTTATTGAGGCAAAGGGACCAACTTTCTAAAATGCTGAGGATATTTGAGAATGTGTGTTACCTAATCAACATAAAGAGTAATTAAGTTTAAATCTTTGCCATTTTTGGATATAAAAAAATAACTCTTATTTATTATGCTTTTATTTGATTACTAGTCAAGTTAACTAAAAACTGGTCAATTAGTTTCTTATATTTTATAGCTATTTTTATCTCCTATTGGAGAATTGTGTGTTCATATGTTTTTGCCATTTTTCTGTAAGGGCTTTTGTTTTTTTTATTGATTGTGTGACCTCTATATACTAAGAATATCATATTTTTCATATTTGTGGTAGTGTTCTAGTTTAGACAATATTGTTTCAATCCTTTTACATATAAAAATTCATCTTTTTGTTCATTTAATAAACTTTATTTTTTAGAACAGTTCTTACAGCAAAATTGAGCAGGAGATAGAGATTTCTTATATACTTTCTTCCCCTACATATCCATAGCCTCTCCCATCATCAATATCCCCCACAACAGTGGTACATTTGTTAAAATTGATGAGCCTAATTGACACAGCATTATCATCCAAAGACCATAGTTTACATCAGGGTTCACTCTTTGTGCTGTACTTCTAAGGGTTTGGACAAATGCATAATAACATGGATCCACCATTATAGTTTCTTAAAAATTTATATTTTTAAGAGTCAATTCTATTAGTTCTTATTTCTCTTTTGTACTTGTGAAGTTTTTTAAATGTAAATATCAGGTATTCCTTTACAAATATTAGGTGAATTTTCTTCATAAATATTTTGTTCACAAATATTTTTATATAGTTTAGGTAATTATTTTTATAATAATATTTCTGACATACAAAATCATATGGAACAATATAACTACACAGAGTTGCAATGCAGCTTAAAAAATAAATACCAACATAACTGAAGCCTTCTATGTAACTCTCCCTATAACATTCCCCTTTCTTCTCTCTTCATCTCTTTTGACAATTGGTTTGGTGGCATAAGGAGCCAATATTGGCCAGCTGTCAGTCTTAATAACCAATGTAGTCATTAAGTGAAACCATTACTGTGTCTCCTAGTAGAAATATTCCTTCCTTGAGAACTAAGACCGCCAAACCAGCAGTCAAGTGTTGCAGGAATAAGAAGCAAAAAATTCTGATAAATGGCCACTCCTATTTCTACCCCTTGAATCCTAGCTGTGGGAGAAATAGTACCATATATTGGTCTCAGACTCTGATGATATACCTAATATACCTGAAGGGGATCATTTCAACTCCCAAAGGTGTTGCTGTCCATCTGGCACCGCAACTGAGTTTTCAAAAGGACATTCCACTGTTTTATAAGGCCAGTTGTTTCAAGGTGATAGGTAGAATGCCAAGATTAGTGAATTCTATGAACATGAGCCCACTGCCACACTTCATTTGTTATAAAATAGGTTCAATGGCCTGAGGTAATGCTGTATGGAATTCTATGTTGAGTCCATAAATAATGGATTGCCATATCCCAAGTTCTGTTCTCCTTTAGTCATAGGGAGTTCCCATGAGGCCATAGGCACAGGTTGAAATGGAGGGAGCAACTTAGGCAGAAATATGGGCTATGAGCATCTGTGACACTTGCTCAAACAGTAACTTGTGCTTTCAAGACCTGCTTGAACCTGATCTTATACATACTACTTTCATTTGATGATAAAGTACTACTGTATATGCGTAACATTTTGGCTTGATGCCGAATACTTGGTTCATGCTAGGCAGCTCAGGTAATTTAGTAACTCAGTGGCCCATCATTCAGTTTGCAGTTATTTGTGGCTTGTCCAGTTAACAAGCCAAAAGCTGCTTTTCGAAAGCAGGAAAGATTTTTGCAGATAAGGCAAAACTTTGCTCCAAAATTGTTAAAGTTCCATTCTATGATTCACTTGTAGAGACCTGCCAAAGGTTGCACACAGCACTATCTACCTCTTCCACTTCAAGAACCATCACATCTGTTCAGTCACATGGCCCAAATTGTGGAGCGGCAAGTGGTATGGAAGCCTAGGCCTAATACAGAACCTTTTTATTCCACTAGTCCTACTCAAGACTAGCAGCCTTTGGAGATACTTGGTAAATGGATGGAACAGCCTGTCCAAATGAGATATATATTATCTCCAAAAATCCAAAGAGGTCCATTGGGTGTTTGCCTCTTCCTTAGTGTTAGATGGGTGAGATGTAGTAACTTGTCCTTTATCTTCAAGAGGATATGTCAACATGTTCCAGACCACTAGACCTCGAAAAATTTCAAGAAGTGGGAACTTTTTGTATGGTATTTCTGTATTATACACATCCTTAGATTTCCAAGGTGATGAGTTTTTCTCTTACATGTTATGCTGAGACTAACCTTCTCAAAGTATCATCACTAATAAAGAAGAACTAAATGATAGTGAACAGGATCTTCAAACAAGTCACGAGTAACGTTCTGAAAGAAAGCAGAACACTAAGATAAGAAATGGAACCAGAGGCTAAAGTCCTAATGGCAATTTGAAAGGAAAAGAGGGCCTGCAGGGCAGGAAACCACAAAATTAATATATGAAATTATTACCCACTCCACCACCCATCAAAAAGAGTATGCCAGATTTAGGAATAATTATGCAGGTCTTTTATCTCCTTTATATTTCTTCCCGAATTTTAGCACTTGGTATCTCCTCTACTCTCAACCTAAATGCCTAGTTTTATCCATTACCTCTGCCACAATCTATCAGATTCCCATGCCTCCCTGTTGCCTACAAGATAAAAAACAAACAACTCATAGGCAAAAGCCTCTTTCAGATATCACCCCCAACTCTCCTTCCAGTCTCAGGTCTCTATGCAACCTATTCTAAGTCATGCTGAATTCTTCGCCTTTCCTAGAATATGTTGTATGTTTTCACAACTTCCAGTTTTGCACATAGTAGTCCCCTTCATAGGAATGATCTCCTTTCTCTTCTTCTGGATTGCCCAATTCATCCTCAAGACTCAGCTCAAATATCATGTTTTCTCTGATTTCTCTGATTCCCCCAAACAAGCAGATTGGTCCTATCTCTGAGTTCCCCTCAGCATTTGACTCATTATTGTTAGAGAGCTCACCACAAGAAATTGTATTTCTATCTACATATGCCTATCTCAGTGAACAGAACACAGGAGGACCATAATAAATATTTGCTCGATAAATGAATAGATTTACTTCTCTTTTGCCCAGATCCTTCACCACAGCACACCATCTACTTAACCTGCAATTTTCCATTGATTAAAAAAAATCTTTAAGAGGGAATTTATGTGGTCCAGCCTTGCATGAATCTCTATAAAATAGCTATGTAAGCAATTATCTAAAGTCATTAACAGAATGTTCCTTTGAATTGATATGTTTAGAGGTCACTTAGAAAAGTCTGGTAGTGACCTCTAAACATATCTGGTAGTTAGTGTTCAATGACTTTTTTTTTATTTGGTGGTCCAGCCTTGCATGAATCTCTATATAAGAAAGAACTGACTGGTTAATTACAATGTTGATCTTCTTTTTATAGTTTACTCTGTCAAAGTTATGTATTTATCCCAGAATAGTGGACAGAGAGAGCCCTTGATTAAAGTTCTATTTTCCAACATACTGTGTGACCTTTGATAGATAACCCCTCCACTGCTCAGTTATCTTTCTACTGGAAAATAAAGATAATAATTCTTGCCTATCACAGATTTTTTTTTAAATGTCATTTTTTTAAACCTGTACAGACACTAGTCAAACACAAGCATTAGGAACATTTTGTGTGTCTAATAAACACATCACTACGTTTAGTGAGGCATTCTAGAGACAACTTGTATACTCTAAGATTTATTTAACCCTGAATTTCTACAAACTTGCATGATGTTTGAACAAAATAGAAATATAATTAACACATATTTAAATATTTGTATTTCAAAGATCACTGAGACAGTATCTGGAAAATTTGCTTGATAGCTGGAGTTGATTTTTTTTTCTGTCATTATTATGGCAAATATCTTACTTTCATCAGAATCAAGTGGTTTGTAGTCATAGTAGCCTAGTGTAGCAGTCTTCACATCTAGGTAAAATTCCAGCCCAAGTAAACCCCAATTCAGTAATATAGAATTTTAAATTAGTAAATTTAAACAATCTATGACATGCTAATTTCTGAATTTTTTTTAAGAACTGCAGAATCTGTTATATCTATTGAACTATAAATGTAAATGTCCACCAGAATACTGTAATATACTGACAATTTGTTTTATCTAAATTAGAAGTGTCACTTTGCCTCAATCTTATGAGTTGTGAAGAACTCCAAGTTGAAGCTGTCCTGGAAGTTGCATTGAAATAGCAGAGTCATGCAGGTGTAGTGGTGAAGACAAGGGTGGAAATAAGGCTATACATCAAGGGATCATTATCCTACCTTTTAACATTTTTCTCTCTCCTAAAATCTCACCTTGACTTTGCTTTATATTCATAGTTAAGTTCTCTATGGCATAAATGGTAAATTAGATCCCTGAAAAATTAAACACATTCATTCATTTCACAAAGGTTATTGAGTTCTTAATGTGTGACAAAAGGGCAATGTACTAGTCCGGTAAGAGAAAGAAAGATAAAGAGTTCACTATGAATTCAGGAGACAGACCTGTGAATCGCTTTTGCTCTAAGGAATCAAGAGGTAAAAACAACTAATTTCAGGAGATAAAGGGTCAAGGAAGGCTTTTCAGAAATGGGGCATTGAGCAATGCTGAGAGATGACTGTGCAGATAAATTATTATTTCTAGAGTGAGAAAATCACATGCATTTAAGGCTCAGGAGTATCAGTCTGCTTTGTGAATCCTGAAAACTACAAATAATTTAGTACTCTTGAAAAAAAAGAATGAATATTTGGAGATGGGAAGCAGAGTACAAAGTAGTCAGAATAGCTAGGGAAATAAATAGATAGATGGCCAGGGGCAGATGGAGAAGAGCACTACATACTCTGCTATTATTCCATGGATGCCAGACAGCCTCCTGTGGGCTTGAAGTACAGGCTCAAAGTGACTGTAGCAATCAGGACCCAAGCACAGTAATTTGAACAGGGATAGTTTAATATAAAGAATTAGTAAGTATAACAGGGGATTGGAGTAACCAGGGATTATCTGGTAAAATGTAAAAAGGACTCTAGAGAATATAGGAATAACAGATGTAAGGAGCAGCCACTATCTTAGAAGGAAAAGAAAGTTGAAATTTTCTCAAAGCAGTAAGAGAAAATATTGCAAGACTTTCTTATTATATAAAGGAACATTTGGGAAACAAAAACAGCCATGATAAAAAGCATGATGGCAGAGATGAAAAATTCAATAGTAATGATGAAAGATAATGTCACTGAAATCATCTAGAAACTAGAGTATGAAAATATGGGAAATAAGAGAATGATAAGAAAAGAAGACAGTCCAAGGGGTACAATATTTAAGACACAGAAATTTTGAAAAAGAGAAATCAGATCGAACAGTAGCTAAGGAATCGTCAATAAAACAATTTAAGAAAAATTACCAGCACTGAAAGACATGAGTTTCCAGATTAAAAGTGCCCACTAAGTCACACACACACACACACACACACACACACACACACACACACACACAATAAATCCATCTAAGACCTATTACTAAAATTTCAGAATAACAGAGATAAGCTTAAGAGAGAAAAAAGGAAGAAGTATGCCTTGTAAAAAAGGGGAACCAAAATGAGGTATCTCAACAGCAACATTCTTCTCCAGAAGAGAGTGTAGTAGTACTTTAAAAATTATGAAAAAAAGAAAACTTTCAATGTAGAAATCAATGCTCTAACAGTGTTATGGTAAAATATATTTCAGATATACAAATTCTCAAATATTATATTTCCCATGCACCCTTTCTTGGGAAATAAGTAGAGGATGTACTCCAATAAAACAAGAGAGTAAATGAGAAAGAAGAAAAGAGGGTATCAAGAAAACGGGGCACCCAAATAGAAAGAAAAATAAAGGAATTCTCTGCATGACAGGGAAATAAGGTTCCTGGACAAGTGCTTTACAATATCCTGTCAATTCAAATAGAAAATGAATGGAAGTCTCCAGATTTCATTCCATAAAAAAATACATGGAACAGATTACTAGAGAATGATCTTGGGAAAAATGGTGCTGAAAGGCTATTGTGGAAAATTAGCAAAAACTTTAAGTAAAATCAATTTAATGAAAAACCAAGGCTATTATTAATGTCAAGAAAAATCAAAAGGAAATGTAATTTTATTAAATTCCTAAAATGCTCAGCTATAAATATTATTTAGTCATAATAATGTAAGCAATTAATTACATCTGAACACAACTTTTAATGTATCTCTACTGTGGGAAATGGGAAAGGAAAGTAGAGGAGATGGAAGTTTCAGAGAGCTAAATCCTAAGCACCATATTAGAAAGTCAATAGATAACATTTAAAATTGAATAATCAAAATATAGGAGTATATGAATAGTATTGAGAAATATGGACCCATCTGAAAAGGAATCTCTAAAAAAGTCAAAAGTGGACATGGTTCCATAGTGTAGCGTTTAGCACGTCTGCTTTACATGCAGAAGGTCCTGGGTTCATGCCCCAGTGGAGCCACAGTCCCTGGTCTACGGCCATGCCACCCTGAACAAGCCTGATATCTGATCTTGGAAGCTAAGCAGAGTCGGGCCTGGTTAGTACTTGGATGAGAGACCACCTAGGAAGACCAGGTGCTGTAGGCATAAATAATAATAAATAATAAAAAAATAAGTAAAAAAGTCAAAAGTGATTGCCTCTGGAGAAAGGAATTAAAGAAGTTTGACAGAAAATTACTATATTTTGTTATATATATTTGATATAAACTATGTATGTGTATTATTTTTTCAAAAATGTAATTTAAAAAGGAATAAAAGAACATATTAAAAATGTTTTCACATTCACACTTTACTGTGTGCCCAGTTCAATGCTCTGAACTGGGCATAAAGCATGGTTCCTACCCTAAAGTAGCTCACAAGGTTGGAAACTGACAGAAGGCTGGCAAAAGAACCATGAAACGAATCAATTAGAAGACTTTACCTTTAAGTGCTAGATGTAGAGTGTGAATTGGAGCAGGATGAACTAGGTTGTCTAAGAAAATATGAGAAAAAATTTATTGAAAATGTTTTTACAGTTTAAAAGAGGTTATTGTATCAGCTCATCAATAATAGTAGTAGTAATAAATGCCTTTTTTTTTTTACTTCCTCATAAGTATACTCATATTAGGTCTTTTATCTACATCTTTTGATTTAATCCTACTCTAATGAGACAAATCTTACTAGCCTCATTTTATCGATGAGCAGAATAATGGTAGCTTTAAGGATAGAAAAGCTTCACTATGATTCAGGTTCAATGGGAGGAAATGAACTAGATTGTCTCATTGGCTTCCTTCAAGCACTGTGATTTTACAGTATACTTTTTTTCTGTAGGTTGTAGTCAAGAAAGTTGAGAAGTCACTGCGGTAGGTTACCAGAACTTCACAATACTGTTGAAATGGACCTGTGTCTAGGACATGGAGATGTCTTTATTATGCAAAACATTCCTTTAAAAATTTAATATTAACTATTGATCCCTACGGATATATTTAGTGATCTCTTCTTTCTCTTTAAGTAAACTTCTTAAAATTTCCATGTGAATAAATTGAAGCACAATCAAAATATGCCATGTTCTTTTTTTCTAACTGCTAAAATGCTAATATTGTTAATTGTACTCTTAATATATTATGAATAAATTAAACTACAGCTACTTAACTTCATTTTTCTGCCAATTTAGTCATTGTGCACCTGCCATATTTGTCTGTCTTCATAACCTAAAATAAAAGATGACAACTGAATAATAAAATAAAATGCTTAACTCTAAATTTCATATTCATTCTGCCATCCTCTTATTGAAACACTTTTGAATAGTATCTACATATGACTTGTATAACTGTCACAATACTGTATTCTAAACTGGAACGAAATTATATACTATAAATATTTGATGTCCTTTCTCCTATTATTCTCTATCTATGCTTTCCATCTTGAAGTCAGATGACCATTCTGAAAAGAGTAGGATAGATTTCATATTTGCTAAGAGATTTCTTTTTTTTTAATGCTTCAGAAATATTCAGGAAGTCAAGAGTTTAGCCGTTGAAAGTCTGTGAACAATGTGGCTGTTGAAAGTCTGTGAACAATGTGTAAATTATTGAAGCTTTTAAAATCCTCGCCAAAAAAGTCTCATAAAAGTTTCTTTTTGTATTTAAAATTCATCATGAATTTATTTTTTGACCAGAAAATTAGTTGAGTTATTTTTAAGCTCCTGTAATTCCCAGGTGTGTTTCCAATTAATTAGGCATGTCAGAACAGGTCTGCTGAAATTAAATTACCTTTGCTCTTCCTTTACAACAGATTTTCAAATCTGGAAGGAAAAGAATTCAGTAGAATACCTGCAACAAGGTTCCTATTCTCTAAAATATAAACGGTAAATAAAAACTTCTAAAGGTACACATAGATCTATTTTATGGATTTAGCTTTGCTATTCACCGACCTGTATGATGTCAGAACAGGTCTGCTGAAATTAAATTACCTTTGCTCTTCCTTTACAACAGATTTTCAAATCTGGAAGGAAAAGAATTCAGTAGAATACCTGCAACAAGGTTCCTATTCTCTAAAATATAAACGGTAAATAAAAACTTCTAAAGGTACACATAGATCTATTTTATGGATTTAGCTTTGCTATTCACCGACCTGTATGCATAAAAAGTAAATACAAACTGACGCAAG
>NW_006494612.1:14227779-14250028 GCF_000325575.1 Pteropus alecto | reverse complement strand
TTCTGAGCCCTCACGTAACACTCGCTACTGGAGTACTATGATGCATTGTGTTACGTAAGTCTCATCTCCCCTGCTACAACACAATTCTTTAAGAAAGACTCTTTTTATTTATCCTTTTATCCCTGCTGTACCTAGCACTGATTTTGCCCATATTTAGCATTCAATACATTATTAATGCTTTTAAAACATATTATCTGTCCATTAAATAATATTTAAAGAACACAGTAAAGTAAAAAACAAAACAAATAAACACAATTTCTTTATCTAAATATACCAGAGATAATGCTTTAAAATATTATCCCTCCTTTGCTTTTTTCCTATTTGTGGCCATGTTTATATAGCATATAAAGCTATATATAAGCATAATGTCTGCATAATTTGTATATAAAGTTAGACATTATAACATAAAAAATCTCCATTATTGTAAAATAGGAGCAAATAATGAAATAGCTACATGACATTTCATTTAGATGATATTAAAACACAAAATTATTCATCATTCTTTTGTTGTGAAGCATAAAGATTGTTGAAAGTTTAGCTGACCCTCTAACCCACTAGTGTTTTTGAAATGCTGGGAGTCATTGTGAGGATAGAAGTATGGCCAGTAATCTCTTGATAAGACCATATCTCAAAATGTAGGTTTTAGCAAGTGTTGCACCCAACTAAGGAATCTTTGCGTTATTCACAGCTCCGATGTGTGAAATTCTGGGGTCCATCAGATATTATTGGAAGTTTTGTTCCCCTGCTTTTCTACCTTTACCACCCCAAAAACTATCTTTCTCAAGAATAGGTCACAGTACCTCTGAAGCCTGTCAATTGACCCAAACTGCCAAGTACACTACTTGTTCTTCATAATATTAATTCAGCTAATCCTCGGATTAAAAACTTGACTGGTATCATGATTCTTCTTTTGAAGATGAGGAAATCAAGGCTTATGCTAGTTAAGAAATTTTCTCAAAGTGGCACTGTTAGTGAAGGGTTAGAGCAAGAGCTTAAACCTAGATATGCCTTAATTTCCAAGCCTCTGTGTTTATCCTCTCGCCAGTTTGCTTCTCCTATGCCTAGGCAGTCCAGCTATCTTGAAAAGAACAACAGTTAGTAGTTACAAGCAAGACCAAGAGAAGAATCTAAAAAGAGAAAGAAAGCATTATGTTGCAAAGTTTGTACTTTAGCTACACAAAGTGTGTTTGGAATACAGGTTCTGTCACACTACATTTATGAATGAAACAAAGCATTGTAAGATCATGCAGTCAAAATTTGATTGTTGCCATTTTAATAATTAACTGCACAATCAAATCAAACTTTACTAATAAACAACTAGTAAAGAACAAAAGCAAATATTGTTTGAATGAAGAGTGATTATATAAAAGAAACTCATAATTGAACATTTTTTAGGAAAGAAAGAAAAAGGGAGTAGTCAATGACTTACAAAGGATGTTTTAAAAAACTAAATTTTAAATTGGGTACTTGTAGTCAAAACTACTTGAAAAGTTAATGTCCCATAAGTGAACCTCCTACCTAGATTATGAAGTCCCTAAAGATAAAAGTTAATTAAAATTTCATTTTACAAAGACCAAACTGGTTCTACAGACATAGATTAATTAAAAACAGACCTCTAAATCTTCCAAATTGTTTACTGAAGAAAAAATAAAAACAGGGTTGATTGAGCCTTTCAAATTTAGAGGGGAAAAAAGGAACTTGTTGAAGGTATTCTGTAAATTATCCCTGAAGTTGAAGATGCATCTATTTTCACTAAGAGAAGAGCTAACCATTTTGAATACACTATAACATCTATGAAAGTTCTGGATGAGGTTATATATGTGTGTTGAAAGAACAGTATATCACAAATTTGGAGAAACTATGAGTGAATGTTTACTGGAACTCTTTTGTTGGCATTCCTTTGTATTTTAAAGTTGTATTAATCTCACATATATAAGAATAATATCAGTATTTTTAGTTGACAGTTACACTTTCTGAATAATTTCCCTTATTTAAAAGTGGCTACAATAATATCAAGCATGGTTACTGTTAGTAAATGCCTTGGGGTGTGTGTGTGTGTGTGTGTGTGTGTGCGTGTGTGTGTGTGTGTGTGTGTGTATTCCAGAACCGGAGCATAGATTAGATTATCAGTGAATGTTATTATTGTTGTTATAAGAAACAGAATATAAATTATTTGAAAAGAAGAAATCGGATCACAGGTGAAATTCATATATCATGGTTAGATTATCAGTGAATATTATTATTGTTTTTGTTTTTTTTACAGGAAGTATTAGATTCTTAGAAAAGAAGAAATCATATCACAAGTGAAAGTCATATATATTGGCAGTTGGAGGAGAGAGGAGACAAATGGGCAGAAAGTTGCAAAATACAAGATATGAGAAGCACAAAAGGAGGATAGAGAAGACGTTTGATAGAGGGGACAAGAATTATGAAGCAGAAAGAAGCTGTAGCGAGGATAAGAGGTAAGCACTAGAAGATTTGAGATGATATTTTAAGGTACACCAATGAAAAACACTAATAGGAAGAGGTGGTAGACGTGAAAAAGGAAGAGTCAGACATTATCTTAATATGATCAAGTAATGTTTTCCTGAGTTAGTTTTATGGTTGCAAATTATTCTTGTTACCTGAGTAATCAAATTCAAAATAAACTCACCTTAAAATACAGATGTTCTCCCAAGAATTTTAAAAATACAAGAATAAAAATTTACAAAATATACAGTACATAAAACCTCATATGCTCTGAAATTAAAATGCATTATAATGTGAAAGGATAGAGAAAACCATTTTTGTGTTTTTTTCTTATTTTCATACACTATTTAGATCATAAATCAGTATTGATTGTGGATATTTAAAAAACTAAATAAGAATTTCTACTTCTGACTATAATAGAGAAATTGATATTGGACTTGCCTCCCACAATAAACAAATAGAAAACTGGATAAAATATCTGAATGTCTTCAAAACAGTGGTTAACAGGCAATACAGGGCTATGATCCTTTTAAGAGGAAGGACAATTGAAGTCAGGTTTACAATCAGCCCAGTTATCTCCCTGGAGGCCTTGTCTAGATCACAGTTTGGAAAGGAAGACCCACACAAAGCACGGTGATTTCTCTAGCTGTGAAGACATACTGGAATTTAGGTTGTCTTAGGCACTTGTGCTGAATGCTCAGTTATACATGACTAGAGTAAAACTTTATGAGGCAAAAGAGAATTGGTCATCTGGAAGTTAAACAATTTCTAGAGTTTACACGGAGCTGACAGATTTAAAGTTCTTATTATCTAGAATAAAGAATATCAAGGCATACAGTGTAGAGCCTGGAAGTACAACATCATAGTAGTAGGGCTAAACTAGAACTAGCAGAGAGGCTACTGAAGACCCACCTTGTTTTTCAATGCTGAAAAACAAGTCTCTATCATTGATGATGCTGAAAATTCTTAAGCTGACTCATAAACAACTTTACCTACCAAGGTACAATACCCTCACTGGGAAGGAAATGTTCAGATACTAATTAATATAACTTACGATGTCAGCGTCAAATCAAAATTATTAAACATGTGAAGAAGTAAGAAAATGTGGCCCCTACCAAGATAATAATAAGTCAAAAGAAAGAGATCCAGAAATGATAGACATGATGAAATTATCAGACAAGGACTTTAAAACAACCATTATTAAAAAGGATATTTGGAAGGAGCTCAGAAAAGTATGAAAACTATAGGATTGACAGGTAGTTTTGATATTTGTGGCTGTAAAATAAACATGGTAAACAGGTGTAGTTATGGAATAGGCAAATATCGGATTTAAACAGGTTTGAGGTTTTACTAATTTCTTTAGGGTACCTTAAGAAAATGAAAAAAATTACTAATTCAAACTTACAATTTAAGAAACAGAAATATTTCTTAAAATGGATGGTTGCATAATTTTCATAAGCCACATGCATGAGTTTTTAAAGTTGCAGTTCGTGCAGCCAAATTGACTCTGGTGGGTTGGTAGGACCCAAATATGCATGGGAAATGCCTTAGGAACAATGAAGTACCATGACGAGTATGACTATGGCATTGATAATGAGGGCTATTTATGACAATAATAACAAAAAAGAAGGATGTGCTTGAGTCAGAAGACCCAAATAAATCACTGTGTCTCTTTCAAAGTGTCACAACTACATTTAACATGTACACTAAACACTAGAATCTATAAACATCAGTAGCAATAACTCCCAGTAATATGATCAAAATTTTCTCTCTAAAGTTCAGTTTAGCCAGTCATGTAGTCTCCATATAACTAATCTTCTTTTAGAACCATAAGTATTATTATATCCATTTTACTGATATGAAAGAGAAAAACAATGATATTCAATGCAATCACCATCAAACGCCCAATAACAATTTTTCAGAAATAAAAAGATTTATTCTAAAATTCATATGGACTTTCAAGGGACTCTGAAGAGTCAAAATAATCTTGAAAAAGAAAAGCAAAGTTGGAGGACTCATTTAGTCACTTTTAACATTACTACAAAGCTACAGTAATCAAAACATGTAGTACTGGCATAAAGACATAGAGATAGAAAAGTGAAATGGAATAGAGAGCCAAGTAGTAAACTCTTGCACATGGCCAAATAAATGATCTTTGACAAGGATGCCAAGCCTACTGAATAGGAAGGATAGTCTTTTTAACAAGTAGTGCTGGGAAAACTGAATATCCATATGCAAAAAAAATGAAGTTGCACCTTTATCTTATACTATATAGAAAAAAATTAAAAAATGGATCAAGGACCTAAAAGTAAGAGCTACAACCATAAAATTCTTAGAAGAAAGTATAGGGGGAAAGTTTCATGATATTGGATTTGGCAATGATTTTTTTTTTGGATATGACACCAAAAGCACAGGCAACAAAAACAAAAATAGACAAATGAGACTAAATCAAATTTTAAAACTTTTATGCAAAGAAGACTATCAAGAGTGTGAAAAAGGTAACACAAAGAATTGGAGAAAATACTTGCAAATTGTTTATCTGATAAGGAATTAATGTCCAGAATGTATAAAGAACTACAACTCAACAACAAGTGAAAAACAAACAACCTGAACAGTTTTTTGAAGGTATACAAATGGCCAATAAATACATGAAAAGATGCTCAACATCACTAATCATTAGAGAAATTCAAATCAAAGCCACAATGAGATATCACTTCACACCCATTAGGATGACTACTATCAAAAAACAGAAAATAAAGATGTGGAGAAATTGGAATACTTGTGCAGGTAGGATTGTAAAATGGTGCAACCACTATGGAAACCAGTAAGGAGTTTCCTCAAAAAGTTAAAAATAAAACTACCATATGATCTAGCAATCCCACTTTCAAAAAATTGAAAGCAGGGTTTCAAAGAGATATTTGCATACCCACATTCAAAGCAGCACTATTCACAATAGCTTATGGGTGGAAACCATCCAAATGTCCACTGATGAATATATGAATTAAAAAAAAAATGTGGTATATGCATACAATGGAATATTATTCAGCCTAAAAAAGGGAAGAAAATCCTGTCATATGGTACAACGTGGATGAACTTTGAGGACACTATGGAAAGTGAAACAAGCAAGTAATAGACAAATATTGTATGATCCCACTTATAGGAGATGTCTATAGTACACAAATTCATATAAAAGGAAGAAGAAGTAGTTATGAGGGACTTAGGGGAAAGGAAAAAGGGGAGTTGTTTTAAAATGGGTATAAAATTTCAGATTTGCAAGATGAAAAAGTTCTTGAGATCTAATCTACAATGTGAGTACACCTAATACTACTCATCCGTACACTTAATGATTTAGATGGTAAATTTTATGTTATATATTTTTTACCACAATAAAAAATCACTTATCCCTTCCCTGGACAGTAATGCGTTTACCGCCAATGATTCCTTAAAGGCAGTAGATGATGAAAAGGAAATTTGAGCCCTGTGCCTAAGGACAGAGATAAATTTCATATCAGATTTAAACAAGGAGCAGAAAAGAAACTTGTGATCACAGTGAATCAACTTTCTAACAAATAATTAGCTGTTGAAAGACATTTTGAAACCAAATATGGAATTCATGGAAAAGAACTCTGATAGGAGAGCTTATGTTATTACCCACTTGTAAAACTCCAATGCAATAACACTGCTGGCACTTAATAACGAAATTTATAAATATAAATGCATGACAGTAGATATTGTAGTCATGGGGATGGTAGATCCTGTTTTCTCCTGTGGAAATAAGCATGCTCCGTATTTCAGCAGAAAGATTTTGAGAGATTGTCTTCATGAACTTGAATCAGTCTGAGGAAAAAGGCCAGATCATGCTGAGAAAGCAACAAAGGAGGCTGTGTATCTACACAGAGAACCTAAGAAGAAGAAACAATCAATTCTACTGGAAGAGGGGGTCTGGCATTAGTGTGGGATAATAAACCAGATGGGAAAACCATGTGTGTACTTAGATACATGCTAATGGTCTGTTTCAAAGTGTCCACAGACTAGGCCTGTGGTGAATGGAGACAAGTGATATTCAGGAGACCTCTTCTAAGGAGATACATTAATGATTTATTATGAGAGGTTTCTATATCAGTCAGATCAATCTATATCAAAGTCAGCTTGCATTACTTGGGTTTGTTATTCAATAGACTTATCAAACTTATAAAGCATTAGTAAACATTTAGTGGGCATTTAACTATTCTAAATATCAGGGACAAGACAATTAACAAAAACACATAGCTCTTTTCCTTTAGGAGCTTATAATTCAGTTGAAGAAACTGATCCACACATCAATAATTTCAATGTAGTATATGTAGCAAGTGCCATGATAAGGTATGAGTGGAGTGCCAGGAAAGCCGACTGAAAGGCACTTACTTGGACCTGCCTAGACATTTAGGGAAGACATCTTGGAAATGATACTTGACCTTAGTCACAACGGATGAATAGGTCATAAATGAGAATATTAATATGCTTTGGTAATGGATGGCACTGCAGAGAGAATTTTTGGAAGGTGAGAAACACCTGATAAATATGGAAAATGCAAATAGTTTAGTGCAAGGGTGAAGAGAGAAGAGATTAGAATGTCGTAACTGAGCTATGATGGGTCTCATTAGTCACACTAATGCGATGTCTTTTGCTTCCATCTAGGGCTGATACAAGAAGTGTCTTCTTTCTGCTTGTAAGGTACCTCCTCCAGCTCTACTGCCTCTCTTTTTCACTCTTCAGTTTTCAGTTCAAATGGTTCCTCCTTATAAAGGTCCTGACAACCTCCAGCTACAGCAGGGCCTTGCTCTCTCATTTTCTTCTATGAAATCTCCTTGACATACTTGAGCAGTTAGTCTTTTTCACTGGCAGACTCTGAAAGAACTGTGCATATGCCACTCCACAAGACTTAAAGTATAGTACTTAAGAGTGTCTGTTTATTTTCTTTTATCTCCTAGACTGTGAACTTTTAAAGTAGCATTGGCGATATAGGCCCACTGGCCAAAATCATCCCAATGCTTGCTTTTCTATAGTCAACAAGCTAAGAATAGTTTTCATATATTTAAACGGTTAGGAAAAAACTCACAAGAAGAATCTTTCATGACAAATTTTCATGTCCATAAAGTTTTATTGGAACACAGATCATACTCACTTATGGTTGCTTTTGCACAACAAAAGAGTTGTGTAGTCTGACAGACACCACGATATCATACAAAGCCTAAAATATTTACTCTTTGGCCCTTTACAGAAAAAGTTCACCCACTCCCCTTTTACATGGCAAAGGCATATTTTATTCTTTTAAAATCCCTGTTGCTTAGTGCATAGTAGGTATTTAGCGAATTTTTATTTAATATTTGGACATTTCCTAGAAGTGTTAGAAAAGAAAAATATATTTTGAAAATTCTCCTTAATGGAAGTCAAAATAGTAGTTACTTTAGGGTTTAAATAATGCTGGGAGTGAGCACAAGGGAAGCTTCTGGGGTACTGGAAATATTCTGTAACTTGATTTGAGAATGTGCTCACTCTGTAAAAATTCAAGTTGTACACTTATTCGTGTGCTTTTCTGAATGTATATTTCAATAAAAAGTCAATAAAAAAACGAAAAACAAAACCCTTGAGTTATTAGAATATTTCTAAAGATTACTTTACTTCCAAAAACTCTGAGATTCTAAGTCAGAATCCACTTAATAAATATTCAGTGATCCATACATGGCCATGGTACCTGTATCATTCTGGGCCACAGGTGGCAGTAGCTCATCAGCACAGGGTAAGTTACAATGGAAATTAGATTTAGGTATCTGCTCTTCCTAGCTCTTCATATGGCCTATCTTTCAAATGCCCCTAGACAAACTTTAAAGACAGACCAGGAAAGAATCTCCCTTGCTCTAATATTTAACACTTCTACTATTCCCCATCTTTTCTACCTAATGTCATTCCTTGGCTACTCCCATTCGCAATACTTATTTTAATATTACCAAAGGTCTCTGTGGATGTTTGGACAGGATGAAAATCAAGGACCAAATTTCAAGGCCCTTTTGGTGTGACCAAATGGCTCCGTGGCTGTTTCGGACAGGACTGAATGCCCTGCAAGGGAGGAGATACCATCTGGCACCATTAGCCTAATCCCTGTTTTTAGGAAGGAGTAAAAAGAAGTCCAAAGAAGTTATATGGCTTGATTAAGGTCACAAAACTAGTAAAGTTTAAATCAGCAGGCAGGCTTAATATTCCTAAGATATATGAATTTTTTAAAAAAATTTCAAGTTTTCTAAATTTTTGATATTGGCATCTAGTGTGAATTAATAAACCATGTCTCAAACAAGAAAATCCAAAGCCTGTGTAGAACAGGATCTGTAATTGATTTTAAATTATTAATAGATTCTTTTTATTTCATTCTCTATTAACATGAGCATATGCCTCATGACTCTTAAGGACAACTTAAAATAAAGACTTACAGCAAGAAATCAAGCAAATAATGGGGTTGGGAAAGATCTCATTTCTTTCCAGCAGAGGCACAGTAGATAAATGACTGAAAATCAGGATTAGTGGGAACAACCAGCAACCTAGTTATGGATCCAAGAATCGAGAAGTCTAAAGTAAAGGGTACGGAGAGGAAGGCCAAAGTCAAATCAACAAATAGTGGACCAGCTAGATGATTAAGGACATTTAGGGCCTAGGAAAGGATTCTGAAGGACAAGAGAAAGGAAACAAACCCAAAAGTCAGGAAAAAAATCGGGCCTGTGAAAACTGTATACTTACTAATAAAGCAGAAAAATATTTTAGAAAACTCCTTAGAGTTCTCAATATCATGGAAAAAGGCAAAGTAGAACTGCAGGCAAAAGGTTCTATTTATGAGGCACCACCAACATCAAAGTTATAGAACATTAAACATTTCTGTGCTGAAAAGCCTGACATCAAAATATATATAACAAAATCTACTAGAAATGTGAAGAAATTGAGGGAAAAAAATCCCACAGTTTTTCATATAAGGTTTTAATATTTCTGTTTGTCAATTCAAAAGGATTTATTTTTTAAAAAAATTCAGAACATTTTTAACATTAATGAGGTTGAGTTTAGATAGGTAGATTATTTATCATAGGAAATATATCCTTTTCAAGAATGCCTGAAACAAAAAACTCATCAACTACTGGGACACAAAACTTCAATTATGCCAGAGTAGAGATGATAAAAGCCATATTTTCTGTCTACAGTGTAGTAAAAAACTGTAATTTAATGACCATAGCTTAAACAAAAAGAATCACCCTTGTGGAAATGGAAAGCATGTCCTAAATAGTTGTTGGATTAAAAAAATATCCAAAGCTACTAGTAAAGAATATTGAGAAAAATTTTTAAATAAGAACTCTATCAAAATGTATGATGTAGAAAATCTACACGCAGGGAAATTCATAACTTCTTGTATAATTTGAAAGAGAAAAAAATGACAAAATAAAAGATGTTAGAGCAATGAAAATAATAAAAGTCAAAGTGGAAACTAAAAGAAAAGATAGTTTGATCTATAAAAGCAAAAACTAGTTCTTTAGAGACAAAATTTATTTGAAAGAATATCTCCTCATTCTGGTCCAGGAGGTAGTAGAAAAGAAATATAAATATATTTCTGGAAAAGTTACTGAGGCTGTCTTTGGTCCAATACTGTTTCCTGGGGATTCAATGGTAAAGCCCAGATATGGGTGAAAGCAGCACATACTCCAGGCTTCCCTATAATCTTGATTCTATTTGCTTTTCTTCTGTTGAGTTTTTGTTCCACGAGCACCACAATGAACAACTAGTGATTCTGTCAGCGTGCTTATAACTGTTTCTTCTTAAATCCAAACACCAGATAAATCTTTTTATCTACCTGGATTGCCAAGACCAAGCTAGAACCAGTATCTTTAGTGATGTGTTCCACACCTCTAGCTCACTGTTCTGGTGGCCCTCTGCTGCCTTCTCTCTTCTCTCAGGCCCTGGGACAAATGGCTTAAAGCCTCTGAATAGAACCTCTAAGTATTTCAGAAACACCTGTGTAACCCAAACACACTTGGTGGGTCTTCACTTGAAGTAATGGGATAAAATTACAAAGAGTTCTTATTACTCATAATCCTCACATATAACAAAAAGAAATTTGCCAACTGTAAAAACAGAACATTTTTACCAAGTAGTTTCTGGAATCAACTTCAGTAGAATGCTTTCTAGATTAATTTTGATTTTTCTAGATAAAAAATATTAAGGTACAGACATAATGAATTTTCCCAGTAATTCAGTGATTCTTTACATTTCTGAGTCATGAACACCTTTGAAATCAGATAAACACTATAGTGTTTATAGTCAGAGGACATCCACCAGAACATCATGATGCATTTCCACGATCCACATTCAAGGAAAGACTTCTCAGCTGTGCCGTGTTGTCTGCAGACAGCCTTCAGCTGTAAGCCCCTTCAGGAAGGTTTGGATTGCCAAGGCCACCATGTCCCTTCTGGAGGGCTATATCAACTGATCGATGCCAGAGTATAAAGGCCTGGCCAATTTATCCCCACTCGGGCAACTCTAAAGAGTCATTCTAGTTCCAGAACGTCTCCATGGAGCCAGCTGAGGCTGTAGGTGGGCCCACATCACAGCACAACCTCTCCCTCTGCCCATTCCTGTTTCCTTCTCCTCTCTACTGCAGATATTGATCCAAAGGGCACTGAATAAATACCCTCATGCTAAACTCCCTCTCAGAATCTCCTTCCTGGGGAACCTAATATGTGATAACTATAAATATGATGACATAAAGCAGCATTTTCCCCTCTCATGGGCATCACTCAAAAGTTATAAGAAAAAGCTTTTTTAAGTTCACATATCATTTTTGGAGAACTTGGAGACATGTATAACTCCCAGACTCCACTTTATATCAACTACTGCCAAAACAAGATGACATTCATAGGGAATACAATGGAAGCAGTGGAGATAAGAATTCCTAGAGAGAAATATCAAGCTCAGTGAAAATCTCAAACAGATCTCAAAAAGCACCAGAAAAATATACTTCCTGAAAGTAGGAGTACATCTTGAAGTAAAAAAGTACTATTACTAGTTTATGATCTTTGGTGTAAGAACTAGATAAATTGAGTTGAGACATCTTTCTTACTAAGACGGGGCAGGGCTATAAAAAGAATTATATAGAAAAAACAGATTTGCAGGAAGCAGCATGATTATATAACAGAAGAAAAAGCCTTTGCTTTATAAAAACTAGCTAGCTTGAAGAAACCTGATCTTGTCCTCTCCCTCCAAAAGGAACCTCTTACAAATGACCAGACCAAAAAAATCTAACTCATTCAATGATGAGTAATATTTTTAAAGGACATAATTTAATATTTTAAAATATCACTTTTTGAGTCTCTTTCTCTTCTCTTTCTATTCTTTAACAATATTTATTGATTCCTTTCACTTACTTTCCTTTGAGGCATCTAAGGCCAGTGAAACCTGTAGGGCCCAGGAGACTAATGGACTGCTGAAGTGGTCAGACCACTTCAATAGAAGGCAACTAGCTGGGTCTGTAGTTTGATTATATATAGGAGGAATGAACAAATAATAATGAGAACCAGAATTCTCCATACTAGGAAAAAGCAGTTCAAAATATGGGAAAGCCAAAGGCCAAAGAATCAGCCTTGTAGTACTGAACTGTAACTGGAGCTATCATTGTGAATGCATGGTATTTAATATATAGAGGTTGATATACAAATAGATATAAATGTTTGTGTGCGATTGTGGATGGATGATGGATGGACAGATGGATAGAGAGACAGACAGATAAACATATGAATATTTCCCTTGCCTGGTGGAAAAGCCTAGAAGCAATTGCATTCCAGGGGCAGTGAGAAGATCTAGTGTGTTCAGATCTTGGTTTCTAAATAGCATTCTCCACTACGTGAAATGAGCGGTCCTTGAGGGAAATAAAAGAACAATATGAACCTGGAAGAGCTTGTGCCAGTAAGTAAGGAAAAGCTAAAAAGCAAATGACGTGGAGATGTTAAAAAGACGTACAACCCAAATCTGGAGGAGGAAGATCCCATTTGCCAATATGCAGCAAATTGAGCATCAAAATAAATAATTATAACAGTGAATTATCAACCCATTAAGTAAACAGTAGTCTATACATGTGTGTGTATGTGTACAAACATAAATAAAAGAGAGAAAAGAAAGCTATTACTTTCATCAGAATGCAAATAAAATGTAGAAAGAATGATGAAATTAGAAAACCACATTTTGGCAATCTGCATAGTAAGAATACATTGAGGAAAGAACTTTCAATGGTAACTGAAATGAGTAGATAAACAATTATTGAGGAACAGAATATTTACATAATCTCAACATATCTCCCTTCAAAATACTTACTAATTACACAAAGAAAAGTAAAAACTTTACAATTGAGAAA
Source organism: Pteropus alecto (assembly GCF_000325575.1). NCBI lineage: Eukaryota > Metazoa > Chordata > Mammalia > Chiroptera > Pteropodidae > Pteropus > Pteropus alecto. The sequence goes on along the minus strand of NW_006494612.1, from coordinate 14,237,142 downwards.
CTTGGCAGATACCACTTTAAACAGTAATAAAAGTTATTATCACTGGTAATGGAACAAATCAACATCATGATACAATGAGAAGAACACAGCATCTCTTTTGTAATATCCCTGCCTCAAGCCGAATCTAATCATAAGGAAACATCAGACAAATCCAAATGTGAAAGACATTCTACAGATTAACTGGCCTGCACTCTTCAAAAAATAACAGTCATAAAAGAAAATGAAAGACTGAGGATGAGTCTCAAATTGCAAAATAAGACACATAACAACTAAATGCAACATGTAATCTTTCAATGGATCCTAGACCAGATTTTAAAAATGTATGTATCTATTTATGTATCTATGTATCTATCTGCTATAAAAGATATTATCGGGATAACTGGCAAAATTTGAATGTACTCTATAGACAGAGAGTAGTATTCTACCAACTAATTTTCTGTTTTGGTGGTTGTATTGTGGTTATATAATAGATTATATTTTAAGAATGTAAGAAATAAAATAAAATGATGTTTAATGAAAAAAATATATATATTGATGTAGTTATGTGAAAGGGGACAACATGTCTGCAACTTATTCTCAGTTGATTCAGAAACAGTAGTATTAGACAGGAAGATAGGGAGGGAGGGTGAGAAGGAAGGAAGAAAGGAAAGAAGGAAAGAAGAAAGGAAGGAAGGAAGGAAGGAAGGAAGGAAGGAAGGAAGGAAGGAAGGAAGGAAGGAAGGAAGGAAGGAAGGAGGGAAGGGATGTTAAAGAGAAATTGTGAGTCATGGTACTGTCCATCTTAATTATCATTTGTTTAAATCTTAAATATTTAAGTATTTAGAATTTAGCTAGGTCTAGCAACATCTACTAGATCTTTTCACCTTTAGATCCTAAATGCCTATATACCACTGGAAATTCCTTGAAGGTAGGGACAATCTCTTAATCATTTTTAATTCTTCCAAGTATCTGGCACATTTAAATCATAGTCTTTGAACATTTACAACATTATTTCAATCTTATCTGCAACAGTCTAGGCACCTGCTCTTTGTGGCATATTAACGTATATCTGTAAATAGAGGTCACTTACAATTATAAATTTAAATGATAAAAATAATAAATATATATAATAAGTCCGATACAAATACAGTCATTGAGCATTAGTGAATCATTATGACACTTAGCAGAGTAAAATTAAGATTAAATTCTTAAAATCAATACAGAGTTTATTAACAGGCGGCAGTTATCAGTGGCTACCTGAAGTTCTGCCACTGACTGGCAGGTAGCCTTGGGCAAGTCACTTGATTTCTCTAGGCTTCAGATTCCTCATTTGTAAAATATGAATACTAATAACTTTTCTTATAGAGTTGTGATGAAGATTAAACAAGTTAATATATATAAATGCTTATAATAATGGCTTGCATACAGTGCAGGTTTTGGATTATTATTATTAATGATGATGATAATGATGATGTTAAGTAAGAGTCATAGAGAGGAAAAGCAGCGAGGTGATTACTTTCCCTGCCCCAGAATAAATGTTTATGCCTCAAAATTAAATATAAAATCAAGTGACTAACTTAGGAAATGGATAGTCAATTAAAATATACTTGTTGGCTTTTACTTTTGAAATGGAATATCGTTCAGGATATTTGAAACTCTTACTTTAAAAGTAAATATATATTACAAATATATCAGAGTTATAAATAGTCAAAAAATTACCCCTCACAATTCAAGCATTACCCAGATAAAGAAGAAAACAAATCTGGTTATAACTTAAAACTATGCTTCATGTCTAATTGTAAGATTTTAAAAGTGCATCTATCCTGGAGTACTCCATTACCTTGCCTTAGGTAGGGCTGAACCTTACTACTGTAGAGAGATGATATATACAATCTCTCTTAAATTGCAGGCATTTTATACTCCATATATTTCTTCAGGACATAATCAATAACCTTATAAACTTGGTCAGGATTCTCAATCTTAAATATTTTGGCCCAAGTTCCAAGTGTTTTAATGTGTAGTTTCAAGATAAAATTTGAGCATCTATATAGAATAAAAATCTTATTTGGAATTGAAATACTAATTCTAATATAAATATATACAGAATCAACAGTCAATTTCTAGAAGAGAATCAGCTGTTCTACTTTCTCAGACAAAACATTGGTTTTATTTATATAAAAGCTACCATATTTATTGGTTGGCATAAATAATGTCTACACAAATCTCTCAAGCATTATAATGTCTGCTTTTTATGAAGCCTACATTCTGCTTTTAAATGCAGAAGGAAGGTCAAGCTGTGAAAGTGAAAAGAATTTGTGACATTGTTCCACTACTAGGGCCTACAGAAAAGGGTATTATTGAAGAAGCACTGAAAAACTCTTAAAGAATCAAAAGTCAATTCATTTGCAACTAATATTGGCTGCAGGTATTTCTGGAAAGAGTAAATGAACTTGAAAAATCTTACTTGTAAGTAAATACCCAATTAAAAATCTCCTGGGAGTTTTGGAAACAACAAATGACAAATAAGATGTACCTATAATGATGGAATTCTTTGCAATAACACTGAGTGAAATGTTTTTTTTTTTATTCACTTACATAATACTCACAATCAAGCTTTATCCTTTCAATTTATTTATTTTTCTGCCTCTCTCCTCAACGCCTGAAAGCATCTCATGGGTTTTGTTGTTGAAAGAAACCAGACTTTCTTTAAGACTTTCTTCCTTTTCCACATTTCTTTAATGCCACTTTTCTAAATCAAGACTTCTGAAATAGAGGATGATTTGAATATTATGAACCTTTAAATTCGCTTAATATTTCTAAAAGCTAAAAAGAAGTTTTTAAATTCTTCAAGGTTGCAAGGTAATTCTCAGTTAAAATTCGTGGCTTCTCATATTTCTAGCTTTCTAAATTAAATTCTAGGACAAGCCATAGATTCAAGTTTTGATTCTAGGAAAGTCATTTGTTCTACCCACTAACCTATAAAAGAAGTCAAATGATTTTAGGTCCCATTCAGCAGACAAGTGAAGTTTTGTTGAGATATTACATCAAAATATACCACACTTACTACCCTTTCCTCACTGAGGAAGAACAAAATAGAAAGTAAAATTTTGATTTGTGAGCTAGAGTTCAACTTAATATTGTTTTGCATTAAAACCGTTCTCTCTAAAGAATGCATTTAATTATTTATTCAACTAACTTTATTGATTGTCTATTACAGGCCTAACATTTTTCTAGCCTGAGGATACAAGACATCACCGTCCTCAAGAAGCCTAGTATGGCTTGGGAGATTAATAAAACAAAACATAATAAGAATACAATGAATTAAATGTGGTCCTGCGAAACTGCACAGGTTCATGGAGTAGTTAATCTTAGGGAAGAGCCCAGGAAAGAAGTGGAGGCTGTCAGGGAAATTTTATAAAGCTGATGCACCGAAGCTAGATTTTAGTGGATGACTTGGTATCAGCTAGATAAAAATATCTATGGGGAATAGTACTAGTAATATTTCAAGTAGAAATACATACATGAACAAAGACAGGAAGTCCAAGTTCATGGCATGCTGGATAAACTCTAAGATATGTAGTGATTGTCTTGTTTATTTAGAGGGGCCTGAAGCTCCTACCCTATTCTACCTTCAGTTTTATTGAGAAAACTAGATAGAAACATTTGACTGAAAGCCAGACACAGAGTTTCAAAGATTAAGAAAATCTGGGAGGAGGAGAGGTGCAGTATAGAACAATACTAAAGAGAATAAAGTCCTTGATGTCTATCAGCAATAGCAAATGTTTATTGAGCACTTACCATGGGCCAGACACTATTCTATGCACTTTATTCAATTTAATCCTCAAAGCAACATTATGAAGAAGGTACTGTTACTCTTCTCCGTTTTAAAGTTGGGGAATTTGAAACACAGAAAATGGAATTTGCCCCAAATTACACAGCTAATTTGAGGCGGAACTAGCACTGAAGCACTGGCAGCCTTACTTCAGGTTTAAGCACTTCTCTAAAACACTTTCCTCTACTGCCATTAAATCCAAGGTTGTTTCTGTATAGATAGCCAATGGGAAAAGTCCATATTTTGGACTCCATTTGTATGTGAGAGCTACTTCTTAAAGCATAATCTCCACATATTATTATGTTAACCAGCTCTATTTATGTTTTTTTCTCTCTTACTAAAGACTATGATTTGGGATTGCTAAACTATGGTGTAATGTCCAACTTGGATCGAAGCACACCATAGAACTGAACCAAGGAGAGCCCTTTTCATAGCATCTAAACAGCTGGATGAGTATTGCTGGGAAGGAAAAATGTGCACAGCCTTATATCTATAGTGCTGGAAATGCTCTCTGCAAGACAGATAAAGTAGGTGGAGGGAGTTCTGCTCAGCCCTACAGACTCTGAGAGTATTTTAAAAACTGGATGATTCCCAAAAAGATGAATTCTACTATACAGTGTAAACAAGACAGGCCAACTGAAGCAGGAAATTCTCTTCAGGAGATGTCAACAGAAGATGGCTTGTGGTTGTTCATACACTAGCTTCTGTTGAATATTCAAAGAAAGTAGGGCTGTTCCCGGAGGAGGACAGATCTATGACCAATATGGTGGAACTAGCCAGGACAAGCTATACCGGGACATCGAATGGAAGTTTAGGAAAAACAATAAAACAAATGACACAGCCGGATGCTACCAAGCAGTTAAACCTAAGATTTTTGCAGGTGATGAATGGGTTCAATCTACGAAGAATTCGATACTAGGAAATACTAGAATGTTTCATGAAAAATTAAGACCTTACCAGTTAGTTACTGAGTTGGGTAAAACTTGGCAAAAAAAGTGTGGAAGGGTGTTCACACTTTTGTTCTAATCATTTTTGAAGTTAAAGCAAAAGCCAAAAAGGATAAAAACTGTGAAAAAATGTTGCCGGATTCTTGGAGAGACGAGACACTGAGGCTATAAGCAGGAAGCAGTGTTTATTGATGCTGGCTGGCACTGGCTCAGCGGATTCTTATCCAAAGGCTGAGCCTCGATTGTAACATAACAGGAAGTTTTATACAGTCTTGTCATTCCTACACAGCTACAGATATAAAGAAGAACATTGATTGGTTTTGGCAAGCTATGAGAAAACATAGTGATCCAGAGAGTCCTTGGAAGGAAGGGGGCACAGTCAGAAACAAACTTGTTTGAGCAGGAAATGGCTAGGCAGGGTCAGGCTGCCACAAAAAAGGGTATCCAAAGTTCTTGATCACTCAGCAGAAAGCGAACAAAAAGAGATCAGTTTAATGAAAGAATCTGCAGAAGTGTTGTATGGGGTAATCGAGAATATAGGCAGTGGTATGAGATATAGGGAACTGGGTAAGAATCAACAAGCCCTGTCTGGAAATATTTGAGATCAGGCTGTTTAAAATGTCAAGGGCCTCTGCTAGCAACCTGTTGTTACAATTAATTCTGCAGGGGAGAAAGCTAAGGCCAGAGAAACTCAAATGATAAGCTGGTTAAAACAGAATTATGGAATATTTAGAATACTTGAAAACCAAATCTGGTGAATTTCGTACACATGATATAGCAGTAAGACGGCATAAATAATTATAAGAACTTAACATCTACCCATCTTACAAGTCTCTCAGATTTGATTTTTAGACAAAAAATCAATTGGATGAAGCAGATTCAATACCTGAAGTAAGTGCACAGGCTTAAAACCACATTTTCCTGAAATATCTAAATAATTTATGTAAAAAAAGTATGTTCTCTATTTGTTTAGCTTGTACTGGATCATCTGGATAATTGCCTCAATTTTCTCCCTCAGCATTTAGCTATACCTTGCCCAACATGGGGGCTATCGAGCACTTGAAATGCGGCTGATTTGAATTGAGATGTGCTATAAATGTATAATATAAACCAGATTGAGAAGACTTGTGAAAAATAATATAAAACATCTCATTAATAATTTTTATATTAACGTCATGTTAAAATAATATTTTGGATATATTGGGTTAAATTAAATATATTGTTAAAATTAATTTCATTTTTTTGTTACTTTTTAATATGGCTACTAAAAATTTTTTAATTGTAAATGTAGCTCACAATATATTTCTATTGGAAAGCACTAACTTAGTCGTTGCCTTAATACATTAAGAATAATGGGGATTCAAGAACCTAATGAATGGAAAAATAAAAATAGCTGACTCCTTCCTGTAGCATAATATATAACATTTTTGGTAAACGAATACTTGACTTTAATAGTTCTTTGCTATATGATAACATTATATTTTATCAACTCCTATGTGAGGTCAATAAATCCTAAACATATTTTTGCTAACTGCCCTTGAGATGCAACATTATAAATCCATTAGCATTTCTTCACTGTTTCATTGATTATGAAACAATATATTAAACATTGGAAACATTTAAATTTTCTACCCATTTCATTATTTAAATGGTGAATATTTGCTTATTTTTCCTAAATTTATATATGTTCTGCCTGAAATAAATATTATATTTTTGTAGCCATCCACTTCACTGGTATAAACATATCTGATGGTCATGGGAATTACTGGCCTAGATTTGGGCGAAAAAAAAAAAAAGAAAGAAAATCTGTATGGAAAGAAAATTGTTCACTTGCTATTTTAATTATTAAGGTAATAATTAAGGAGAGTATTTGTACCTTTAACATTATATCTTGGCTTTTTTATTTAAAAAATATATATATATCAAAATCTGTTCTCACTGACAAAAAAGCATGTCTTTAATCAGGGCATGCTCTCTGAATTCTAAGTTTATACTGACCCCTATAGGTTATTATGTCCTAATTTATTTCTGGGTTAGTCTTATAGCACATATGGTGAAATATTTAAACATGTTTACATTTAGGATTTAATTGTTTTAGGAATAAAGCCATAAAATACTTTTCATAGGCCCTTTCTCTCCTTATATTGTACAACATAAATGATGCACCAATTTTAGTGATCCTGAGGCAGGACAATTAGCATTCCCCTTCCCCTCCAGGATGTAGCTCCAGATTTTCCTTAGTCCCTTACTCAGCCCTCTCCCTGTTTTGCCTCCAGCGTGAGAAACAAGCCAAGGCCAGGAGACAGGACAGATGGCCTTGGGGCTGTCCCCTCCCCTCCAAGTGGCCTGAGAGACTAGCCAAAAGTGGGAGGCAGGGTGGATCACCTTGGGACATTCCCCCACTCCAGGATAAGGATCCAGAGTCTTTCTCTTGTCCTTTGTTCAGCTTGGGCTAATAATAGTATCATTATAATATCACCTGCATTGCAAATACATCTCCAGGCCCTCCCCACCCCCACACCCCCAAGAAAAACAAAAGCCTGTAATCTAGACAGCGGGTGCAACTTGCTCTTGGAGTTCACCTGTACTTTTCTCTTATGTGTACTTTCGCTTTAATAAACCTTGCACTTTCTTGATTGCTGTATGTTGTGTCCTTGAATTCTTTCTCAAGCCATAAGACAAGAACCTGGTCACCAGAGCTCTGAGTTGGGGACCCTCTTTGGACTCTGGCCCTGTGGAGCTCTCTGGCATCCATCCTTTAAGACAATTTATTTTGGGGGCCCAAGATGTTTTAGCCCTCATTAGTTTCAGTGTTGTTCTACTGAGGAGAGAGGAACTAAGCAGCATAATTTCTAATTTACAGGAAAATATGACCTGATTATTTTCCTCAAAATCTGTTCCTTTCTCACATTTCATAGCTATAGTCCATTAAAAAATTAACTTTAAAGTTTATATAGAGATATGTATAAAGACAGGAAGGACTTGGGACCAAAGTAAGTCTAATTTCAGCTAACCTTGGCAGAGTGACACTTATTCTAGGTTAAACTCAGAACTTTTAATGTGATGTGAAAGATTTTAAACCATTTCTTTATGGGTTTAGAGGGTAAAAGGACACAGGTTACTCACGGGCACAGATGTCTTCAGCAACAAGTAAGGAAGGAACTGTCTATGGCCAATGGACTATATAGAAAGGAGCATGGCAGTAGCAACCTGCCCAGGTATTGGTGAAAATTGTCTTATGAGTCATCATTGACAAACTGCAACAGGAACTCTACACATACCATACACTTCCTAAAATTCTAGCCCTTGAATGAGATATGGAACTAATTTCTTCTATGCTTTGCAGAGATGGTAAGAAAAGAAAAATCTTAATCTAAGAGAAGAGTTTCAACAGTGCTTATCTTAGAGAGCAGAAACTGGAGGAGCTCAGGAGTAAGGGTGAGGTAGCTCCAAAAGGCACAATGCCATGAAGTCCAGAATGTTGGTTCCATATTACTCTACAATAATAAATATTAATAAAGAGTAGAACATTATTACGAAATGTCTGCAATCAACTTTAAAAAAGGTATTTTATTATTTATACTTGTTCTGGAGAGAAAAATTAGTCATGAACTATACTGTGTGAATTCAAAATGAAACCCAGGCTATCTTTGTTTTTCTTAAGCTTGTACTTTAATACATCTGAGAATTAGAGATAATAGGAAGGATCTCCTTAATGATCTGATATTAATTTCCAGAGTATTACAATACAGAGATGTGTTTTGACCCTTTTTCTGACTTGTAACCAGGTATTAATTGCCATAGAAAATATAAAGTTAAATATTTTCTTTTACATTGAAGATATGGTTTTATTGCCATGCAGATAAATTCTGAAACCAAAATTATTATTTGGGGTAGATAATCTCATAATACTTAAAGAGTGATAGTCAAGTCTCTATTTCAGTGTAACTTATTTAGTTACATAAGGATATATTTTGTGCCTAAATCATCCTAGGGATTACATTGGTTCAAATGGATTTTTATGAATGCATTATTGAATTTTTTAATATTACCAGGATAAGCTTGATAACCCTGCTGTATATCTCAGACTAATACAATCACAACTATGCTCTACTTGGGAGCTTCAATTCTTTGTTTATTCACATGTGAGAATGAACCCAGACTACTTTCTGAGGAAAACCATAAGCCTGTCTATAGTATTCCAGAATTTTCTCAGCCCACTTCTGTGCATGTCTATTCTGACTTGTGTCCTGGTCTTACTCCTGAATTTCCCTAAGATACTATTAATTTTACATTCCATTTATTTGTATGTTAAAATTTTATATCTTGTCCTTAATTGGCAACATAGAGAATTCATGCCAAAGATTCTAGCCACAGAATATAACCTTGAGCTCTCTAATGTTACACTCTGATCAAAAGCTCAGTTATGAAAAATGATATTCTAGGATTACCAGAAGGCTATGCAGTCCATCATTTTCTCCATTAGTATTTCTTAAACTATATTCCATAGAATATTAATTCTGATACATATTAATATGTGTTTCGGGGAAAAGAAAAAAGTTTTTCAAAGTCAAATAAGTTTAGAAAACATTACAACAGCAGGAA
>NW_006494612.1:14226271-14227708 GCF_000325575.1 Pteropus alecto | reverse complement strand
AACCTTTTTTGGATGGCTCTCTATTACTATCATTAAAAATTAATATTTAAAAATTTTTGGAAACTGCCCACTCAAGGTATTCTAGAATTGATACCTGAAACAGGTCACAACATAAAAGAACTGACTAATCAGAGATCGTTTTTTTAAACTTCGAATTCATTTACTTTTACTAATTTGTGCTTTGGTATTAGGACTTTGACTTGTGCTATAAGAAGTAGCCTGGAGAAACTGTGTTCCTATTGAATAGCTGGTATGTATTAAAAACAAACAAACAAACTATATTTTAGGTTGTGTTTGAGTTCAAATCTGAAAAAGCCATCATTTTAATTCTTTCATAGCTGGCAAGGAGACACTATTAATTATAACTAATAATTAATTCCTTTTTTGCTTAACCATTGGTTATACTGTCCTTCCTGGGTTTTGCAATAATGAGGCTGGGAATAATTCTGTCATTTAGTGAGTGGAGGTTAAGAATGCTAATAAATCTGCCTCATAAAGCATATCTTGTAAAATATAGTATTGTCTGACCTAAAATGCAAATAATGTCACATTGAGGAACTCTAGTCACTAAGAAGTTTACAGTCAAACTTAACACACACCTCTAAAATATTATCAGAGTCTTATGATTACTGGGACCATATAATTTATCATGCAAATTTGATGATTTGACTCTAAATATATACAGAGAAGAACAAAGAACCTAGAATAGACAAACAAGTTGAAGAAAAGAATAAGGCATAGAAACTCACCCTTCCAGATATCAAGATTTTAAAGTGACTATAATTAAAACCATGTATTAGAGATACAAAGATCGATAATTCAACCCATAAAACAAAACAGAGTTCGGAAACAAACTCGTGTATATGGAAATGTGCTATATGACAGCAATGGTATTACAGATGAGAGAGAGAATATATTATTCTCTAATTCATAGTAGAACAATTGGTTATCTATAAGAAAAACTAAAATACAATTGGACCTAGTGGTATACCGGTGCTTAATCAAACTGATCAGTTGCTAAATAGTCAAGAATTTACCAGTTGCTAAATAGTCAAGAATTGTTAAACCATTGGTAGATGGAAATCAGCCATGGTGTACAAATAACAAATAAAAAGTGTATTTATATGATAGAAATCAGCAAATGCTACATATCAGGGTTATTTCCATGCTCCCTCCGACCACTGGAAAGCACATTACTGATTGGATTTCTACCATAGGCAAAAATCAGATTAAAAACCTAAGTGTGAAGAGCAAAACTTTAAAATCTAGAAGAAAATACACAGAAAAAAATATCTTTAAGATCTTGTTACTAGGTAGGAGTTCTCAACAACAAAATCTTGTAACTTAAGGGTCAAGTTCGCTAAATTTGACTACATTATAATGAATTTTAAAACCATAGTGAAGTATCATCACAGGACACCATAAAAGAGGGAAAGA